>NC_073692.1:417134982-417239147 GCF_029784155.1 Uranotaenia lowii
TTTGAAAAAGAAACTATTTCGACAAGGAAACCCTACGGAAAACGACTTAAAAAGTCGAGAATTAGTTTTCAAGATATTTTACCATCCTTCTTCGATAATTTTAAAGTCCCAAGCATGACTCTTTCAATTGCAGATTGTATACCAGTCTAGTAATTTTAACGTCAATTTTGTCCATTTTGTCAATTGTGTCAAATTTGCAAATTTTGTCAATTTCAACAATTCGGTCATTTTTTCAATTTTGAAAATTTGGCCAAAATATGAGTTGCTAGATTGGGATAAAATCTGCCATTGAAAGAATCATGCTTGGGACTTGAAAATTATCAAAAAAGGATGGTGATAATCTTGAAAACTTATTCTTCATACAATCGACCTATTCAGTCGTTTTTTGTAAGGTTTCCTTGTCGCCGTTTCAATCACCTGATGAAATAGTTTCTTTGACAATGATTCAACTCATTAGTCTATTTGCTAGACCTACCAAGTCGGTTTGTAGAGAAAAAAAAATCTGTTTTTTTTTTCTAGATAAAAATAAATGATTTTGAAACCCAGTTTCGCATAAAAGTTGTGAACAAATGGTACAAAAAATTCATATTAATACAAACAAATACACAGACTTTTTTTCAAAACATCAAAAAGCAGAAACTCGATACTTTATAAACTTCATAAAGTATCATGATTTTTCTTTTTGATGTTTTTGAAGAAGTCTGTGTATTTGTTTGGATTAATGTGAATTTTAGTAACTTTTTTTTTACCACATTTTACCACCAGGACAGCAAAATTTATTTTTATCTCGAAAAATAGTTTTTTTTTTTCTACAAACCGACTTCGTAGGTTATTTTTTATGAAATGTGAACAACAAGTAGACTCTATGGATTGTTCACAACTTGGAATTATATCTAACTAGATAAGTTGTGAGCATTTTGGGTATTTTTTTTTATTTGGTAGATATGTTGTGGTACAAAAATGTAGGAATTCATCTGAAATTAAATCTGACTGGGATCAAAACTTTTGTGCATTCAAATCATTGCTACATTTTGTACCGAAAAATCATTAAATTTTCAATTGTGATGGATTTTTTTTCAAACATGGAAAATCGAAGAAAGAATTCAGATAGCCATAGCTAAAATTTTCTCATAACAGTTGAAAATTCCAGAATCGGGAGTAATACGCTTTTTTTCAAATCTGTCTGTAGTTTAAGTTGAAAAATCATTAAACTTTTTAAACTTTTCTAAGCATTAAGTTGAGAACTTTTCACATGGAGGAACTACTCTATGTACGTATATCCTCGTACTCTTAATAATGGAACCAATTTATTAACAGTTTTTTTAGTAAAGCTTCAACTTACGTTTTGTCATAACATTTTCAAGTGTCAAAGTCAAATTTCTTTTTTTGTTTGGCGTGGATAACAAATGAGAGAAAATAAACTAACTGAAAAATTCAAACCTACTAGTGAAAATAGGGGTTTTTCATAATTTTTTTTTTAATTTTCAGAATGCCTTTCGACAGACTGCAACCCTGCATTCCTTCCCGATTTTTATTGAACGTCGAAATGGCCCACATTTATTTTAACGCGGTAGTAAAATAGTTCTTACCCTCCACGTTAATAGAGTTGGTGGTATAAGTTTTTGAGCAGTAAACGACAGTTAAACAGATTATATTTCTTGCAGCCGCTTGAACTAGTAAGGGAAAGGAGTGAAAAAATAGTCCTCATCAATTGATGTTTTCCATTATTGGCCAGGAGCCTAACAACTCACTGACTTAATTGAGCAATCGATGATCGAAGTTAATAAAATTGTGAACTTAGTCAGTGATATTCCGCTGTTTCTTTACTAAATTATGTTCAGCTAAGGACTGTAAGAATGTTGCTTTCGAAAAACCAAGCAGAAATTAATCTAAGATAAGTAATCAATTTAACTTTTGATGGAAATTCAGAAAATTGGTTAAACCATTCGAAAAAAACGTCGAATGGGTGTTAAGTAATTGAAAAAAAAATCACTTCACACTTTCCTTGAAACTTACCTATCAGTGCAGTAATTAATTAATTAACACTTGATGTAGTGCCGTCGATTACCATGGGCTCAGCCCGTCAATGTGAATTTAATTGGACCACGCGTGAGCAGTTGTGTGTGAGAACCGATGCCGGAAATGTAGGCTGGCATATTTTCGTGGGGGTGGACATATCTCCGGCAGAAGCGACGAAATTCCATTCATTGATTATTGGGGTGATGTTAAATTTATTATCCCGCAAAGGATGACACGAATTGGAACGACAGCGAAAAAAAGTCTTCATCAACAATTCATTACAACGGTTATTGCATCAATCTCGTTAAACAAGTGAACAAGGTGCCTTTATTTTTACGATTTTCCCAGAAATGTTTTAAAATTGGGCTCTGTGCTAAAATTATGGCTCGAAAATGGATAACAAAAAATTACAATACATTATTTCTTGATTCTACCAATTGAAAAATACATTTTTTTAACATAATAAACATAATTTTTAAATGAGTTAAAAATTTATTTCCAAAAAGCGAAAATCGCAGAAAAAACGCAGCGAGCTAGTGAACATGGGAAATGTGTATGGCAAATTGATTGAGACAGCTTGAACTCGAACGGATTTTATGAAATTTTAATTTACCACAGTTGGAATCTCGATGTCACATCACATACTTCACCCAGTATTTGTAGCTAGAGGTATGTTTGGTGTGTTTCTGTCGATATCGATTATTTCAGCGTGGGAATTTATCGGGGAAAAAGCGAATGGATCGCCTTTATGAGACAATTTGGTTAATTAAACGTTGTGATTCAGGTGGAATGTGATCCGTGCAAATCTAGGAAAGAAAATTAACATTTAAAATTCAAACTGAATTTAAGAAATCAGAAAACATATTGATAAGAGAACAGGACAAAACTTCAATTATAAAAAAACAAAAGTCAATTATTGATTTCAAAATTCTGAAAGATTGAAAACAATCTAAAGAATTTAAATTTCTTTAAGCTCAATAAAACTACAAGTTATGATAAAAAATGACAGGTAAAACAAGTATTCAAAAAAAATGACAAAAATGACTTAAATAACAAAAATGACAAAAATGACAAAAATAACAAAAATGACAAAAATGACAAAAATGACAAAAATGACAAAAATGACAAAAAATGACTAAAATTACAAAAATAACAAGAATTACAAAAATTGCAAAAATTACAAAAATTACAAAAATGACAAAAATGACAAAAATGACAAAAAATGACAAAAATGACAAAAATGACAAAAATGACAAAAATGACAAAAATGACAAAAATGACAAAATTGACAAAATTGACAAAAATGACAAAAATGACAAAAATGACAAAAATGACAAAAATGACAAAAATGACAAAAATAACAAAAATTACAAAAATGACAAAAATGACAAAAATGTCAAAAAAGACAAAAAAGACAAAAATGACAAAAAATGACAAAAATGACAAAAATGACAAAAATGACAAAAATGACAAAAATTACAAAAATGACAAAAATGACAAAAATGACAAAAATGACAAAAATGACAAAAATGACAAAAATGACAAAAATGACAAAAATGACAAAAATGACAAAAATGACAAAAATGACAAAAATGACAAAAAGACAAAAAAGACGAAAATGACAAAATTGACAAAATTGACAAAATTGACAAAATTGACAAAATTGACAAAATTGACAAAATTGACAAAATTGACAAAATTGACAAAATTGACAAAATTGACAAAATTGACAAAATTGACAAAATTGACAAAATTGACAAAATTGACAAAATTGACAAAATTGACAAAATTGACAAAATTGACAAAATTGACAAAATTGACAAAAATTGACAAAATTGACAAAATTGACAAAATTGACAAAATTGACAAAATTGACAAAATTGACAAAATTGACAAAATTGACAAAATTGACAAAATTGACAAAATTGACAAAATTGACAAAATTGACAAAATTGACAAAATTGACAAATTGTCAAATTGACAAAACTGACAAAATTGACAAAATAGACAAAATTGACAAAATTGACAAAATTGACAAAATTGACAAAATTGACATAATTGACAAAATTGACAAAATTGACAAAATTGACAAAATTGACAAAATTGACAAAATTGACAAAATTGACAAAATTGACAAAATTGACAAAATTGACAAAATTGACAAAATTGACAAAATTGACAAAATTGACAAAATTGACAAAATTGACAAATTGACAATGAAATTGAAAAAATTGAAAAAATTGACAACATTGACAAAAATGACAAAAATTTATAAAATTGACAAAATTGACAAAATTGACAAAATTGACAAAATTGACAAAATTGACAAAAATTGACAAAATAGACAAAATTGACAAAATTGACAAAATTGACAAAATTGACAAAATTGACAAAATTGACAAAATTGACAAAATTGACAAAATTGACAAAATTGACAAAATTGACAAAATTGACAAAATTGACAAAATTGACAAAATTGACAAAATTGACAAAATTGACAAAATTGGCAAATTGACAAAATTGACAAAATTGACAAAATTGACAAAATTGACAAACTTGACAAAATTGAAAAAATTGACAAAATTGACAAAATTGGCAAAATTTACAAAATTGACAAAATTGACAAAATTAACAAAATTGAAAAATTGATTATATTATTTTAATGGCATTGCGGCGAGATGAACTTCTAAGGTAGAAATGTTTAAGTCATTAGGAAGAATATAGCTGGATAGATGAAGCGAGTGCGCTTCGTAGAGCGCGCTTAGGTGTGTATAGAATACACCTAAGCCACTCTAGGCTGACTGTGAAGGGGATCTGCGATTGCTTCGCCTCCTCTAAATAGTCAGTCAGTGAGCCTAGCAAAAGTTTACCCGATCAGTTTTGAGCTTTCTACACAAATTGCCCTCCGCTTACATTCTTCACCACCTTTTCACTTCCTCTACGAAGCGCACTCGCTTCATCTATCCAGCTATATTCTTCCTAATGACTTAAACATTTCTACCTTAGAAGTTCATCTCGCCGCAATGCCATTAAAATAATATAATCAACAATTATATCGGCGATAAAAAATCTTAATCAAAATTGAAAAAATTGACAAAATTGACAAAACTTACAAAATTGACTAAATTGACTTAATTGACAAAATTGACAAAATTGACAAAATTGACCAAATTGACAAAATTGTCAAAATTGACAAAATTGATCCAATTGACAAAATTGACAAAATTGACAAAATTGACAAAATTGACAAAATTGACAAAATTGACAAAATTGACAAAAATTGACAAAATTGACAAAATTGACAAAATTGACAAAATTGACAAAATTGACAAAATTGACAAAATTGACAAAATTGACAAAATTGACAAAATTGACAAAATTGACAAAATTGACAAAATTGACAAAATTGACAAAATTGACAAAATTGCCAAATTTGACAAATTTGACAAATTTGACAAATTTGACGAAATTGACGAAATTGACAAAATTGACTAATTTGACAAAATTAACAAAATTGACAAAATTGACAAAATTGACAAAATTGACAAAATTGACAAAATTGACAAAATTGACAAAATTGACAAAAATTGACAAAATTGACAAAATTGACAAAATTGACAAAATTGACAAAATTGACAAAACTGACAAAATTGACAACATTGACAAAATTGACAAAATTGAAAAAAAATGACAAAATTTACAAAATTGACAAAATTGACAAAATTGACAAAATTGACAAAATTGACAAATTGACAAAAATTGACAAAATTGACAAAATTGACAAAATTGACAAAATTGACAAAATTGACAAAATTGACAAAATTGACAAAATTGACAAAATTGACAAAATTTTCATTAAACGTGATTGCACTTTCATGTTCACTTTTATTTTGAGTGTAATCCAAAGTTAAGAAAAACAATTTCGCCAATACAAGGTTTCAACATGACGATGTCGAGAGCAAAGACGTTTGGCATGCAACAAATTCTTTTAAGTGATTTAGTTATGGTCCAGCTTTTTTTGTAGCTTGATGAAATTATTATGTTTCAAGGCACAAATTATAATAAAATGTACAATTTTAAGGCACAATTGTAAGGCCTTGTGCAAATATCGAACAATGCAGTCTCAAACCTTTAATCGAACCTTAAACTTTGGGTTATGCAAATACTATCTTCGTAGGGAGTCAATTTCCGCACTTTCATGTGATTAATCAACAAAGGTGGTCAAACAAACTTCAATCGAGTACCTGTCCATTCGCTGATTCCGAAAGCCACAAAACCACCTCCCATTGCTCATCAAACGGCCATCATCGATCCAATCTACTCGGTTCCACTTAAAGTGCAACTGTTATTTAGCCCACAAGAATACTGTCAGAGTCTGCTCCATAATCCGCATAATTTACAACCCATTGTTTATTCATAAATTGAACGAACAGTTGAACTGATGAGATGGGTGGATGGCTATTTTTTAGGATTGCATTCGAACCAGTTATTTTGGGATTTTCGTCCATTGCTCGGAGGGCTGAAAAAGAGCAAAACTTATTTTGCTTTCAGAAAAACTATTCAACTTCAAATGCCAGCAACAAAGGTCCGTTTGGCAGTGAAATCGGAAACCAACAACCCACAAACCGCAACCGAAAGTGTCAAAATGTCAAAATGTGGAGCAATAATTTTTAAATATGTTTGAGGGTGTTTGATTTCATTTATACCTCGGAAATTTTCAAGGATAAACATTAAAAAAAAGTTGTGGTTTATTTTAAAAAAATATATTGATTCAGTTTATACTTAAAGTTCTCCCTTGTATCGAGAAGCTCAAACCATGTAAAGGGGTGCTGTTTGATGAATAAATTAATGAATATAGCATTGATTCAATATTTGTCAGGCATAAATAATGCATGAGCCGGGAACTTTCACACCAATCCATCATCATTTTATCATCTATTTTTAATGTATCAGTTTGTACATCTGATAGTTCACAATTATTTAAATCCCATGTTTTGGTATAATTTCTATTTCTTATTTTAGAAAATTCCCTCGTATTTTGAAAAAAGCAACATTTTCAAATGCTTGATTGATGATTTTCACTAATTGCTAGAAAAATACCTAATTTATTTGTTAGCCTTGGTGAGTAAACTTTCCCACCGAGAGGAGAGTGCAGAAGCACTCAGCCATCCGACAGCAGTCACATGACCCCAAAAGCCCCCGGATCCTGGACGCTTTGGCTCTGCCAGGCTACAGCAACTTCCGGTCGACCATCATCGCCGGGTGGTTTTTGGCAGCCGCGTGTTGTCGATTTGGTCAATTTGGGTAGGGCCCTGTGATTTCCAAAAACAGCAGCAGCATCAGCATCCCTGAACAAAGTTGAACTTTAACGCCGGAGTAAACACAGCCTGGGCTGGCCTCGTCGTTGACATGGCTTTTGGCACGCTCCAAAGGGTTCTAAATTTGTTTGTTTGCGGGGCTTGATGGGCGGAGAAATTTATGCAATTTGTAACATGACCGTTTGTGGACTGATTATGTATTATTTGTCGGTAGATATCGAAAACAGCCGAAGATACGCGAAAGAGAAAGTTAAATTGACAGAAATTTGGCAGGAAACGGAGGTTGTTTCATTTGTTTAAAGGGTACCTAATATTTATTTGAGCATTTTTTTTAATTTTTTTTTTTTTTTGACAGTGAAAGCTGTATATAGGCAAAGAAGAACAATTATATTTGAGCTGTTGTTGATATCACGAATAATTTGAATTTTTTATAAGATTTCATCTAAATGTATTTAGCATCAGATTCTGAAAAGATTGCTGTGATTTGATTGAGGCCTGATCTTGAACACTTAAAATTCACTGTTACTGAAAATTTTGATTTTTTCAAATCTCCAAGATCGATTCCGATAGACAGTCGAAAAATCGATCAACCCAAAAAAAATTGGAGCTTGACGATTGATCTCTGATAGATCGATTTTGCCACATGGGACGGCTACTTTTTGTAAAAAAATTAAAAAATGGGCACGAAGTTTCAAAGATGTATTTTCTTTTTGCTTAAGGACAAATATACAATGATTCAAGACTCATAATTTCGCAAATAATCCCCCATAGCGCATCTAATTTTAAGTAAAGATATTGTCCAGACGTCGTTTCAACGTAAAATACTCACCCGCCAAAAAATATGCAAATTTTGATCGTTCATATCTCAGTCGTCTTTGGACGTATTGCAAATCTTCTGATCCCATTTGAAAGATAATGAGCAATAGCTTTTATGCTATTTTGGAGGTATTATGCCCAGAAATAATGTATTAGTTTTGTACCTTAAACTTAACCTAAAGTTAAAACATTTCTAAAAAAGGGAACTCAATATTCATAGCCGATCATCTCGGGATAGTTAGGACCAAATTTCAAAATTTGAGTTGCATAAGAATCCTTATTCATTACTTCTCATAACACAATAAAAAAAATGTGCAAAAATTTAAGAGTGTACTTTTAACTAATAAAATAGACACTTCAGTTAAAGTCCAAAAGTTTGGGATCATTCTTTTAAAAACATGCAAATTTATCTCATTCAATCTTTCTCATCTAACAAATTATGCTGTACAACAAACCAACAAAATATTTTTTCAGCTGAATTTTCCTGAATCTAAAGATTAAGTACAAGATATTTTAAATATCATCAATAAATTATCATTGATTTATTTCATTATTCAAATTCAGGGAAAAAAGTTACATTCAAATTTAGATTTTTCAAGGAACACATTTTTGAAAATGAGATCAGATTTTATTTTATAATAGCAGATTTTCCCTGTTTTGTGTTTTATTTCTGGCATTCTTGGATTTTTACCGGAATCTGCATTTTGGAACTGAATAAAAAATTTTAGTTTCTAAATAATTTAAAATCGATTCCTTAATCAAATTTCAAACAAAAATTCCCAATATATATGAATAGAAAAGACAGAATCCTTAACCAGACATCTCTTATTTGAATTTTGAATCTTAGATTTTCTATACAAATTTTTTCCTGAATTATTTATTCCTACTTCAACTAGTCAATCTGAATGATAATTCCTAATGCAGAAACTCTGATATTTCAATTCTGGATCATCATTATGGAACTGTTTTAAGTTTCATTTCTGCATAAGAATTAACATTAAAAATTTCAAATCCAAAACTTGTAAATGGTTTGTTATTTTAAACATTTTCTTCCAATATTAACGAACGATGAGTTTTGAACATGGAAAATGAATCTTATTTTAGTTTAAAATGCAAAACAAAGATTCAAATCAGGATTTTGTCCCAATGATGAACCGGACTGAAAATCAAGAATAAATTATAAACTGGATACAGATTTCACAATCCGGTCACAGGCAACAAGTTTAGATTTTTTATATTTGGAACCAGAACATCGGAAATGATTTAAACTTAAACTCGCCTGATATTTTTTCCGCATTCATCCAGGCAGGGCGAATCCGAGCTATTTTATCTTAAAACCTTGCAAAATACCGGCATTCGGTTTCAAAGTTCACAACCCAAAATCTGAGCAATATCCTGGCAAATTTGGTAAATCTTCGATTATTGTTTTAATCGAAACACATCAGCCAGTTAATTTGGACAAACTTTGTTTTTTTTTCCTTTTTTTTATAGGAATTTAACCCATTAAGGTCTTTCTTCCTCGATAAACTTTGATCAAAATAATGTTTTGTACACAGAATACATAATTGATTACAATTTTAATGGCATGTTCGACGGAATGAAAACTATAGAGAGAATTTTAAATTTCAGAGAATTTTGAAAGAAAGGTGGATAGGCAAGCATTAGTGATCCAATAGGAGAAAGCTTGATAGGTGTTGAAAGCTCAGTAGGCCCATGGGTTGCTACGTTTTTGCTCGTTTAAAGTGTGTGTAAAACCACGCTCTGGAACTACTGGGCTAGCTAGGGGAACATGCCCTATTATGCGCCATCTAAGCGAATCGCTGATTTTCTATGTATTCCACGTACAAATTGTGTTAAAAATGAGTGTAATCATTGAAGGAAAGTGTTTTCTACAAATGCCTAAGATTTTTTATTAATCAAATTGCTACAGTTGCTTCAACAACTTGATTTTTAAAAACCATATTCAAAGTCACAGAACAAAACTGTGTTACAAATACGCGCCGCTATGTATTCAATACGCGCCGAGCAGCCCGAGAGCAGCCGAAGACCGAAAACACACCAATACTTACAGACACTTTGACTGAAAAGAAAATCAAAATGGACTTATCAAAATTTTAAAAAAATTAAAAATAGATTTTTTGGGCTGAATTTTGGCTCAGAATATGGTTTAAGACTTTTTATTCATTTTCAATGAAAAATGGCCTTTTTGAAAAATTAATGCTATTTTCAGCCTACTACGATTGGCGCGTTATAACGAGCGCATGGGCCGTGATAGAACATACCCATAAAAAGCATACCTTAGCGAGTTCATTATGATTTTTTAGCATAAAATCATAGTTTAGATTTTCCTCTATCGATGTGTCAGAAAATATTGTCTTATTCGTTTTTCTCTTCACATTATTGAAATTGTTTTAAAATATAGATCGAAATGAAGAAAAACCTAAATTGTGAAATTATTACGACACAGGGGCATTTTAAGGAAAAACTATACTTGCCATGACCAATCAAAGCATTTGAAACAATTTGGTAATATTTTGCAGGCTTAAAATGTTTCAGATTCTTCAAAACAAGGGTGGCGCGTATTAGCCACATGGGGCGTTATATGAACTTTTCCCCTATACATGGGAATTCTCTTTCTCAGTTTCTCATGTAAAGGAACATGCTCTTTAGTGCCTAAGGTTGCCAGATTGCCCGGTTTTATCCGGGTTAGCCCGGATATTTAATACTTAATTGAGGAGCACCCCGACCCGGTTGCCCGGATTTCAATAAAAAATGCCCGGGTTTTGCCCGGATTTATTCACTTTATTTGGCAAATTAAACAAAAAAAAACAACAAACAACTCCAAAACGAATTTTTTTTAGCGAGTTTCATAAAAATAATTATGAACGGTTTCATGGAAGCCTAAAATACTGTTCAAAATCTATCGATGAGTTTTGATGCAAAAAAAATTTTTTTTTTGAATTTATTTACTTGATTTTTGATAAAGAATTTCTGTGTGATGACTAAATTTGCCCGGATATTGCCAGGATTTTTTGTCGTCAATTTCAAATCGAATGCCCGGATTTTGCCAGGTTTTTATGTAAAAATTGCCCGGTTTGTTCGGCCCGGATACGTGCTGAAAAAATTCTGGCAACCTTAATAATGCCCCACCTAAGCGAATCGCCAATTTGCCATATATTCCGTGAGCATTTCGAGTCAAAAACGAGTGAACTCGTTGAAGAAAAATGTTTTCTACAAATACCAATAATTTTTCAATACATAAAATCACTGAATTGCTTCAAAAGCTTAATTTTTTTAAACCTTATCAAAAGCCACAGAACTAAACTGGGTTGCTTATTCGCGCCGATGTGTATTCAATACGCGCCATAGAGCCGAACACACCCGAAATCAGCCGAAGACCGAGAACACACAAATACAGACCCCGTTCGTTTTTGGCAACACGCCCGAAAATTTTATGTTGCCAAAATCGAATGTTGCCAAAATCGAACGGTTTTTTTTGTCACTTTTTTATTTTTAATTTTTATTTCAAATCAGTCAAAATTTATGTAAAGCCTTATATTAGCATAACATTTTTCAATTTAGCTCAATTATATTAGTTTTAAGCAGTAAAACATGGAAAAAATCATGTTTTTACTGTTTAAAACTATTATAATTAAGCCGAATTGAAAAATTTCATGCTCATATTACGTTTAACATTAATTTTGATTTTGGCAGTTAGCTAGTGTAGAGCAAAGGCGGGACAATTCATGGGAGCTTTTCATCAACATGCCCTATAGCCTAAATTTCAACACCTATCAAGCGTTCTCCTAATGGCTCACTAATGCCTGTCTTTCCACCTTTCTTTTAAAATTCTATAAAATATAAAATTTTCTCTATAGTTTTCATCCCGCCGAACATGCCATTTAAATTATAATCATCAAAATTACGGCGATTAAAATCGTATAATACATAATTGTTACCGCCCAATTTTAATGTTTCTTCGGCTATGCAAATGAAGTCAAAACTTTCGGGCAAAATCTAGGCAATCAGATATCCTTAGTCGTCCAACGAAATTTGATTAAGAATTTACATTTTTTTATCTGTTTTTTATTATTATATTATATAGGTATCTAAATTCTGGCATCTCGCCTATCAAAATTCTGAGTTAAGAGAAGAACATTTGCTTGACATTTTTTGAACCCTCACGGGGGGATAGATTTCAAACATGGAGTTCATGCCTTTCACATATTAAACATACCTCACTGGACCATTGTGTTTGTATTTAACGATCACAAAACCGGATCTTTTTTCGTTTTTGTCAAAACCGGTAACTATTCAGTATTTAAAAATTTAAAGAAACACAAAACAAACAAAAAACACGAAACTGCAGTAGACAAATAAAATTTTTAAAAACTGGATCCTGTTTTTGAGCAGTAGTTTTTATTCATCAAGAAATCAATTTAGATTATTTGAGCTAAATTTAATTTAAAGGGAGTTCAAAAATTCAGACAAAATGTCAGTATGAACGAAGTTCTTGGCTCTTGGGTTGTGGATTTTTGATGTACAAGTGAAACACTTGAGAGTCGACTCTCATAAGAAAACGGCAATGGTTTCGTCCCTGAAAAAAATGTAATGAGATCCAAACGTTGGAAACGTAAATCAATACATTTGTCTATGATAATTCGTCGACTTTGCTTAAAACAAGACTGCAAGCCGGAAAAACTTCTTTGAAAAAAGGAACTTGGGACTAAAAACTATGTCTGACTAGCGTAGGACGTAAGACAGTTGATTTTTTTAAACAAGTAAAAGCATCACGTGGATGGTTTTCAGACGTCTTGAGTAAGAGGGTCCATCAGATGGTGCTCTTTGTTTGGTTGATGTTTTTTCGCACAAAGTGGCCATTTCAGTCAACAAGGCTTCTAGTATTAGATGTGAGTATCATTGTTAGTAAAAAAAAAAATAGTGATCGCAAAAACAAAATTGCCCAAATTTAAACTTTTTTCATCACATGGCGAACTATTTTTTTTCCTATGAAACATGCATTTTTTATATAAAAATTTAAGAATTATATAAGGAAGTTGAAGAAGATAAGACTAAAAAAAAGTTTGCTTCCATGCAGAGTAATTTTATTATATTGTATCGTACGTCGAGCGTCAAATTAGCCCACGACAAGCATGATGACGTAGTTGTTTTGAGATTTTTTATTCATAACATAGGAAATGAAATCAAATTATCAGTAATTTCAGTAATTTCAGTAATTTGTGTAACGGAACGAAAATTTGTAAAATCACAATTGATTGAAAAAGAGCCTAGAATCATTTCAAAACTCGAAAGGATTAGTGCAAAGGTGTAGAAATGACTGCCATAAAAATGATTTTTTATGCAAAAACTGAATAATTCTGTACAATGCTTGCTAATTTTAAACATAACTACGTCATTATTCTAGAAATCTAACAATTAATATTCCAAAGAACTTTGGCATAAAGCGGGTTTTTCGAGACTTTTTTCGGGTCACCAAGCATCAGTGTAAAATTTGAGATGATTTGGTTTATGCATAAACTAGCGCAACGCGAATTTATTTTGTATGGAAATTTGTATGGAAGAAGAAATGTGTGCACATTAATTCATGCAGGAAACTCAAATAAGTGTTAAACAAAGCTGGTCATGAATAGCTGTTTTTTTCCAAATTCCTAGAGAAAGTTCACTCGTGTTAGGAAAAAGTGGTAGAAATTTCGACACTTGTAGGTGTAGCACATTTTGAAAACTTTACCATGCAAAAACATTTTCAAGTTTTTGCTATGATGCAATAATAGTTCGATTTCTATCAAATACGGCTGAAAAAGAAACAGTGTTATAAAAAGGAAATTCAACGCCCCAAAGATCTTGAAAACATTTTTGCATGGTAAAATTTTCAAAATTAGCTGAAAGTGTCAAAATTTCTACCACTTTCTCCCAACACGAGTAAAATGAGAAGCATCTAAGTATTGCATGAAAGAAAGTAAAAACATTTAAAACAAAAAAATCTGATTCAATTGAAAAACATTTAGAATTGTCAAATTTTGCTTGCTAGAGCTTTCAATAATATCATGAAATATTTTTGACAAAAATAAATGTTCTTTAAATAATGAAACTTATTGGCAGTGCATAGATTTTTTTAGCGATTTTTCTAATTCATCCCAGGGTTAAAGAGCTTCAAATAAGCAGTCAAATATGTTAGAATTCAAAAAATATATTTTTTGATTTTTTTTTTTTTGCATTTCAGCGATTATTCTTTTCATCTGTAGCTAGGTTTGTGATTTGTGCACATGAAACATACTTCAAAAATTATATTATATTATATATTTATAAACTTACAGTAAATCTGTGGTAATTTTTAAATTCTATTTTCCCTGTAATTCCTATACATACAAATTCAATTCGTTTGCTAAGTCAGGACTGGTTGAATCGTTCCAAAAATAATTGCATTTTTTGGCATCAAACCACATTCATTTAAAAATTTCAATTTTTTTCTAAAAAGCTTGCAGTGGCCTATGGTTATGGACTCAAGTGTCGAAACTCGTAATACTTTCTCAAGACATAAACGAAAAAAAACTTAAACTAGGAGTAAAATCAAATATAAAATATATTTTGTAACTGTTCATATGTATATAGTTTAAAAAAATCGCTGTTCAATCTGCAGTTCTTTTTAGTTTTCCGTACAAAAAATTATGCCAAATTTTAGCAGCCTGGAAAACCAATCCAATGTCAAAATACTTCCAGTCCAGGCTTTCATAATCAAAGCGCAGGATTTTTTTTATTTTTAAGAAACCACTCGTTAGATAATAATCCTCAAAATAAAAATTCATTCGAAATAAAAATATTTATGAAATATTTATAAGACACGTTTTAAGTTTTGATGAAAAGTTTTCGGGCCAAATGTTTTACGTCACATCAACTAGCATTCGGTGACGTTCATAAATTGTTGATTATTATTTTAGCAGAACTCGCTTAAAACTTGTTTTGAAATTTATAAAAACTCAATTTGAGTTTCTAGTTTGATTTGACATAAAATGTGAAAAAGCCGGGCTTTTTCTTAAATTTTATAAGAAGGTACCCGATATTCAACTGTCTTGCATCCCAAAGTATATTTACCATAACATTGTTTGCTCTAATTAAAATCCTTTTGATTTCAACGCTTTGCACTGCTAGCATAAGAACTAAATTAATTCAATTCCTCTTCACACTCACCTTCTGATCTGACATCTCCGAAACCGCAAATCAATATTGCTAAAACCGCAACTGTTTTCACAATCATGGTGCTCCCCATTCACCTGATCCTGGCACGAAATCGGGGAAAAATCCTTCCAGTCACACACACAGAAATTGAAACACGGCACTCCCAGAGGCCAGCCACACTCTAATCTAATTTAATCCTTTCTTTTCACACACGATCACAAAACTTTTTCGGGTTTTTCTTTTATTCTCACAATCCAAACTTATCGGGAAAGTCCTGATGAAAAAAAAATACATGTAAGACTGTAGAAAAGACTTTATCGTGATTATTATTTAGTCTCCAGTTTGCTCCCACATCAACACTCGGTCAACCAATTTTAGTGTTTTCCAAAAAGTTCCACCCACACGGTTATTTTTCTCACAATTATGTAACGCTTTTTCGAACTGGCTCACTGGTCACCACAGGGGATTTTCCCCACAAATGCTTTTGTCTTTAGATCGTCGTCGTCCGAACTTTTCTCTTTGCTGTGATTTTAGCTCAGAATCAATTTTCGATAATCCAATAAGCAACTTCGAGAAATGAAATCCCATTTACTTTCGTTAGCCATTTGTTCCCGTTTTGGGAAAACCACAATTTAATTTCGACCTTTCATCTTTCACGGATTGCCTTTTAGTTTTCTCGATAGCACCGGCGAAGGAAAATCCAATCTCCCAATGACCATTTCCCCCGTAGGAGACAAGTGAGATTCCGGAATCGGTCCGGTTAAAAAGGGTTTTCTTCTCAGCAACCAACCGGGCAATCAGTCTTCATTCGTCCATTAGAAATCACTTTCTAATGTTCTCACTTTTCCGCTTCTGTTCCGTTCTGGTCCGTTTTGCGGATTGCGGGTCAGCCAGCCAGGTTCGTTGTCGTGTGGGGCTATGCGTTTTTACCTTAACCCGCTTTACGATTACCTTTCTCATCGGCTGGGAATGATCTTGAATTAGATAGGATTGTTATCTTTCCGGTTTATAAATAAAAAAAACAGTGACAAAAAATCAACTTATTGAACTGCAGAAATCTGAAAATTTCAATACCAAAAACGAGCAAACAAAGAAAAAGAAACTTATTTTTCTGACCTAATATGACATTTTTTAAATGTTTTGTTTCGCCATATTAATGATAGCTTAATCGAATTGAAAGAAAAAGAAATATCCTACAGAGTAAAGTTGCCTGAATTTTTTCAGCACGTATCCGGGCTGGAAAAAATCCGGGCTATTTTTTCTCTAAACTATCCGGGCAAATTTGGTCAAAACCCGGGAGTTTCTAAACTCAGATCAATTTAAAAACTTGAAGAAAAAATTTTTTTTCAAAATTTGTCAGTAGATTTTTAATCGTATTTTTGACTTCTTTAAAACATTTTATGATTATTTTTATAAAACTTGATCAGAAAATTAAGTTTTGGACACATAAATAAATAAAATTTATAACAGAATTTGTTTTTTTTTTATTTGGAACAAAAGATAAATAAATTTTGGAAAAATCCGAGCTTTTTAAATGAAATCCTGGCAATCGGGCCAGGTCGGACTTATTTTTTATTAGATATCCGGGAAAACCCGGATAAAAACGGGCTATCAGGCAAGCTAGTTTAGAGTAGCAAAGATAAAAGTTAAAATAAACCGTTTGATGAAGAAATAGTTGAACGACCTACTCAGGAAAGCGTCTCAATTAGTCGAATATTGTTTTCAAGAAAACGATCGATTGGAGAAAAAATTACAAAGAAACGTCGGATAAGAGATAAGCATAAGATATGTACCACTAATTAACAAACGACTACCCTATCTACAATATGAATAACATAAGAGCAAGTTCACTGGTGTTGGGAAAAAGTGGTAGAAATTTTGACATTTTGAAAATTTTACCATGCAAAAATGTTTTCAAGATCTTGGGGCGTTGTATTTTTTTAAGACACTGTTTCTATTTCAGCCGTATGTGATAGAAATATTGCTATTTTTGCATCACAGCATGCGAAAATACAACACGTTTTGTTAAAAAACTGGAAGGCCACAGATCTTGAAAATGCTTTTACATGACAAAATTTTCAAAATGTGCCGTAAGTGTCAAAATTTCTACCACTTTTTCCCAACACCAGTGAACTCGCTCTAATATCTTCATCCAAAAGATAATTTATTTGCATTCGTATTCACTCTGTTTTGCTGTAAAAAAAACCCAAAGTCTTGCGAGATAGTTATTAAATTAAAAAAAGAGGTTTTTCGAAATCACGTTCTTATTTTCAGAAGATTATACTGTTTTTTTACCTTTTATAAAACTATTAAAGCTTTACTCCATGCAGCTTCAACGAGAAATTAAAATTTACTACAATAAGAGCGCCTGCAACGGTACAGGCGTAAATATTGGTTTTAGGTATACCAGTTTTAGCACCATTTTAAATTTTGGAATCGGCTAAAACACGCGCTCCTCACCGGTCTGTTAGCAAATTCAAAACGGGTACACTTTTATTGCAGAGAGAAGAAAAAACTCATTTTAATAGAAAAATTGCTAAGTTATGAGTTTTACACCGTCATTATTCCACTATTATTCTACCAGGATTACATTAACCTTAAGTCTTTTTAATGAAGTTTGGTCGAAACAAGTAGAAATGGATTAACAATTGAATACCTTTCTTTTTCCAATTGATTTCGATCGATTTCTTCCAGGTCGTAACAAAACCCCCTGTCGCCCTGGATCCTCCTGGATGTCCATTTAGACTAGGTATAGTTTCAACTTGCTTCATTGACAGCGACCTGAATAGTTTCGACTAAAAAATTTGCTCATTGAACAACTACCAGTTGGCAGAAACCTTTCGAAACCTTTTTTTTATCTATGATTGAACGAAGCTTTAAAAGCCAAAAAGACTATACGCAGCGAGAAAAAAAGCTAAATTGAAACAAAAAAAAAAATTCTTTTAAAAATTGACTCATTTTGGGGTGCTGTTTCCAAATATTAATTTAGTTTACCAGTTCTTGTTTTCGAGATACCTTTTGAAAATAGGTAAAAATTCATTAAACATAATTGTGCTTTTGTTTGGGCAAACGAAACAGATTGGCAAACATGCTCCTTTTATGTATTCCTAAGTAAAATTTTCATGATTATCAGTAGTTTGTAATGTAGCAGGCGGCTTTTTTTAGCCAGAAATTGAAAGGAATTTTTTCTAAGAATCATGTCAGTTTAGTCAATGTTTTCATCTAAAAACCGTGAAAAATGATATATTGTTCGTGTAGATTAGAAATATTGTTAACCGCTTTTGACAAAAATCGGTCATTACATTTCATCATGATTGTATAACTTATTTCCGAGCTGAATCCGAATCAGAATTTCAAATTCGATTAAAAACGATTTCTGAATCTAAATTACAGATCAACTTTAAATATTAAAATATATTTAAATATTAGTTAGTTAGTATTAGTATAAATTGAAATTTATTTCAGAGCCCTCAGCCCTAGTTTTGAACAAGGAAACATTCTGAATGTTTAAGTAAATTTTTATCTAAAACGTAACACATTCTTGGATTCATTCGTTCGTAATGTAAAAATTTTCCATTTTATATCCCGTACATGCAACATTGCGATACCATATACTTTAACAAACTTCCAGAAAAAAATCTCATCAAGTGTTCCTTCAGAAGATATTTCCCGAACCTATTTAAATAAAAAAGAAACTGGGTAAGTGAGAAACCTCTTTAAGCAAGAAAAAAAGTTCTGTCCCTTGGACTTTAGCTTAAGGTTACCAGAATTTTTTCAGCATATATCCGCGCCGGACAAATCAGACAATTTTTATATAAAAACCTGGCAAAAGCTGGGCATTCGATTTCAAATTGACAACCAAAAATCCGGGCAATTTCCGGGCAAATTTTCTTAAAACTCAGAAATTCCTCAACAATAAAAAAATGAAAAAAAATTATTTTTTTCATCAAATCTCATCGATAGATTTTAAACCGTATTTTCGGTTTCCAAGAAACCCTTCATGATTTTTTTTATAAAAGTTGCTCAAAAAATTTCGTTTTAAAGCAGTTTGTTGTTTTTTTTTTCGTTTAATTTGGCAAATAAAGTGAATAAAACCGGGCAAAATCCGGGCATATTTAATGAAATCCGGGCAACCGGACCGGGTCGGCCTGTTCTCAAATTTAGTATTTAATATCCGGGCAAACCCGGATAAAACCGGGCAATCTGGCAACCTTAACCTAGCTTATCCAGGTCAGACTATATTTCTATATGTTGTTTACTTTTGTACGCACCATATGTATGACACATTTCGCGCGCTTGTACCGCTCAAAAGTGATTTTTATCCGTTTTCGGATGAAAATATCACAAAATATTTTCGATAATTTAATAAAAGAATAAGAAATTTCTGTACATGTTTTATACGATTGTAAATTTTTCCCAAAAAACTGAAATTAAAATACATGGTTTTTTAGCTGTTTGTATGATACGTTTTGAACCCATTACACTGTTCATTTACAAAAAATTGTATACGTCAAATGTTGTTGATTTGAAAAGCAAATGGCCGGATTCACATAACAAAAAAGGAATTTTTGAATTTTTCAACAAAAAAGAATAAATATCTCTTTCGCAAACGATGAGAGACGATTTATAATAAATTATAAGGAAAATATGCTCTCAAAGCTGTATCGATTTTCCAGACTCCAGATTTCTGCAACTCGAACATAAATATGTTAATTTTTTTTTTTTATAATTTTGAAACAAAATAACAAAAACTAGATATCAAGTGGGAAACCTAAAGTTAATAAAAAAAAATATGTTCATAATTTTGTTATGCTGTATTACATGGAAATGGATTTTTTCATGAAATAAGTTACTCTAACGCAACCAATTTACAAACCATAGCTTGTGGAATATGATGGGCCACAAAATATGGGGTATCTTGAGCCACCTATGTTTTGGTGATTTTAAACGCATTTATAACCTTCATTTAAAAACGAACACACACATATAGGATCTCAGTGAAACTTAATGTTTCTTTGAAAAGATCTAAATTCTACTTAATACTTAAGCGAATATCTTTCAAGGATATAATGGCTAGCATCTTACTAATGCTAACACCATCAGACCACAGAAATACTATAAACGCCATGACCGAAACTCGATCTCATGACCTCTGGCTTAGGAGACTTAAACGCTATCCTCTAGGACATGATCTGCAGCATTTCCATATCTGTAAAGTACTCACATGTCAAATGAAGAGTTATGAAAAATATTCTGTCAATTTTATTAATTGCGATACAGGATGACATAGAACCTGTTTGAGGAAATTTTCGATATTAATTTTCGACTGGGTGAAAACCAAAACGAATGATCTCCAGAGCACTTCACCAACTGCAGAATCCAACGAGCATAGCACATCACAACAAATCCGCTACTTTCCACTCACATTCATCCCGAACCTATCCAACCAGTTCACCAAACTCCTTAAAACAGACTATGGTGATATCCGAATTGCCAATAACATCCCAAAACCGCTTGGAATGTTATTTCCCAGAGCTAAAGATGCCATTTCATCAGCAGAGATAACAAACATTGTTTACAGCATCCCGTGGCAGAACTGCCCAAAACAATATATTGGTATGAGTCGCAACAATCTGAAAACACGACTCGTTGGACACAAATCCAACATTACCAAATATGAGCAGCTGACTTCCAAAGGATTCACACAAACAGACCCCGAGATGGTGAGCATAAGAGAAAATTGCACCGCTCTTCTAGCTTACATCATAGACCAAACTCACATGATGGACCTGAACAGGGCCAACGTCATTGATAAAACACGAAGACTAAGCTCTCTTCCGAACCTTGAGATGTGCTATATCTATAGAACAAAAAACACTCTCAATTTCAGAACTGATGTAAACAATCTCAGTTCTACTTACGCAAACATATTACAATGTACCACGAACACTAGAAAAGCACGACACAATGTTATACCGTATTTGTTTATGCCGAGTGTTGCACTAGTGTTGCACTGGTGCACCACTAGGTGCTGTCAAACTGTTTGTTTATTCGGACGGTGTTGCACTGGTTTTGACCTGTCGGAGTTCTGCTTACGGACGGTGGCCCACCGATAATTTTGCCAGTGTTGCGAGAGAGCGTGTGAGTGAGCGAGGTAGCAATACACTGGCGAGGATTTGTGTTTGTTTTTATCGGGTACGGTGGAACACTCCACGAGTGGAGAAAACAAATACAGTATTAGTGTTACTACCAGAACCAATCTCAAACATAACACCAAAACAGAAAATTTAAATCTCCATCCAGTAAACAAAGCGCTGCCGCATAGTTCTGTCGAATGGTGAAGCGCCGCAGTGTGTTTGATGAAGCAGTGAGTCGAAAAATAATAGTATATACCGAATTTTACAAACTAAAACATATTTTTTAAAGTTCCACTACAGTAAATTCAGCCAAAAATTACCAACAAAAATAGTCTCTAGACGAAAAACGAACCTGAGAATTAGTGAGTAGAAAACCTCAATATGTAAAACTGACAATGTTACATCATTACAATAAATTTGCAGTTCTCCACTTAAGAAGGCTACGAAAAATAGCCGAAACGTCTAGACAGTAGTAAAAATCAATCGTTTTGATTTTCAAGAATATGACTATTTGAGGAATTTTACCACAAAAGTTCGCCAGGTTTTTGAAACTTTTGAATAACTAAATGAATAATGAAATTGCAGATTTGGGTCTACACAAAAACATTGCATGTTATAAGGTTATTTTAGGTTTGGTGGCCTATTATTCCTCACAATATTTTGAAATCCAAAAATAATATTTTTTTAAAACAGTTAGAATTCGGAGAAATAAATTTAAATTCAAATGATAAGTAAGACACGTATAAAACCATACCATTCATCTTTTTCAAATTTTTATCTTGTATGATGGAGAAAACATAGAGTAAAGAAAAAAAAAGTGGCTCGTGATACCCCACTCACCCCTACGGTTGAAATTCTTGTAATTTTAAATTTTCTATAACACAAGTATTGTTTATTTGAATTGTTGTCAGCCATGAAGCGTGTATCGCCATCTTTAAGAGTTATGTTTTGTGATTGGTTTTTCCTGTTCTAAGTATAAAAATTGATTTATTTTGAACTGATCAAATGTTATGATTTTAAATTCTAATTTCTTCCATTCTTCATTAATACGAAAATCCTTATTTCTTTGACATGGTAATGTCCGTTAGTCTGAAATTTAGATTTTGAAACCACTATCAGGATGAGTTTAAATTTATAATTTAATATTAAATTAAGGATAATATGAAAATAAATCTGGTCAACAATACGTTAGCACACGTTGGTGTGACTCGGGGCTTTCACCAGGATCTCTTTTAAAATTCTTTACACCAGGGGTGAGCAACCTTTTGAACCAAAGGGCCAATTTGAATTTCAAATCTTTTCAGCGTGCCGCACTCCATACAATACTGATAAATATGTTTTAACAACTTTATTTCCTAATGACAGCTAATTGCTGCTAAGAGTTTTTGACAAGTGGGTCATTTTAAAAAATAATTTGTAGCACTTAATAGATGTTTATCATTACATAAGAGAGATATTTGAATAAAACATGAATTTGAATTACAAAGTTATGATGAATAAATCATTAAAACGGAAATATAAAAGTAATTCATGTATTATTTGTTTGAAATCCTTAAAAAAAATTTAATTCAACTTGGACAATACAAGCCGAAATGATTTTTTCTTAGTCAATTTTTGGGGATATTTTTCATAATTTATAACTTGATTTAAGGATTTAAAATTCATTGGAATCATTCGTTCTTTTAAAAAGAGACATCATTTGCTTTGCTTTTATATCAAAAGCGTTTTTTAAGGTCTTTCACATCTCACTAAAAGATTTGAATCTTTTTTTTTGACAAAAATTGGGAAAACGTTGTGTTCTCAGCGTTTGACGTTGAATTATTATCGAATTATATTGATTTAAATTTCTGTTTTCTGTGCATATTTTTGAGAAGTTTAAGTTCTTACAATTTTAATTTGTCCTCAAAGGCCTGAATATTTGTGTAGAAGATTTTTAGAATTTATTCACATCAGTCGCAAAATTGAGCCAAAACTCAATTCAATTTATCTCAGGGTGCAAAAATGATTTTTTTGTGTTATTTTCCTCAAAATTAATTTTAATTTTGTTTTTGGAAGCATTAAAAACGATTTGATGAGTTTCGACTAAAAAATTTAAATTTGATTGTGATTTTCTTTCATATTTTTCTTGATTTTGTTCGAATAAGGCTTGTATTTTGCTCAGATTTATCCGCTTATTGCTATTAGTCAAATGAAAAAGTACGTTCGGAGACCTACATTTAAATGGTTAAAAGTTATCGGAAGGATATTAGTTATGGTTTAGTAAGGACTTGTATTAAATGATTATAAACAAGCTACCGTAGAAAAATTTAGTTCAATTTGAGAAATGCTTCAAGGGTCGTACATGAGCGTGCCGAGAGCCAGCGGGCCACGTGTTGCTCATTCCTGCTTTACACAATTATAACACCTCATCTTATTTTGAAGTTAACTGATTGTGCTTTTAAGAGTCTTTGAATATAAATTGAATCATATATTCTAGTTTGGTTAATTTGTTTTCATAGCTCTTTTGAAAACTTTATACTCAAGATTCCATCGACAAATGGTCTGAAATAGCTTATGAAATATATTCTCTTGAAAAAAGTATGTTCAAGCCAATTTTACATCAGCTTGAAGAATGTTATTGATCCAGAATATTCCTGTACAAATTTTTCCAGATTAATCCAGATTTTCCTTCTACCACGTGCTTTAGAATGTTCTGGATTCTACAAATCAGAAGGTTCGAGATCAAACTGTATTTTTCGGATCTTAGCGTCCCGATCATTCCAGAACATTCGAAGCGCTTATATAAAGAGCCTCACGTGGCGGGGCGAGTTAGTTAAGTTTAAGATTCCGTGCGCGTTGTCAAAATCCGAAATTAAGAACATTTCCGCCTAGTTAAGAGTTGTGATAACCTCAATTGAACAATCAAATTAAGTGTAAATACCTACCAAATTGTTTGTTACGAATAAATAGTGAACCCTTAAGTTAGAAACTAGTGCGTTTCCTTTCTCCAGAAAAATACAGTCCACTTCGCCTAAACAAAGTACATACACAAAAATTCCTAAAACACTTGCATTAATTGGAAAATAATAAGGCCGGAACAAATTTCAAATCCTTCTTTTGTCACTCGGAGCTGAAACACCGCGAGGGGGGGGGACAAAAAAAAATAATGCGAAAAACAAATAAATTGGAATAAATTGCATGAAATCTTGAATGCAACAATACTGCATACTATATCATTGCAAAAAACCTACAAATCAAGTAATTTTTTATCGAAAATATTAATAAAATCAAGAATACAAAAGGTGCAATAACTCTTATCTTCCAAAATTTAGTTTTAAGGTCTTGTAATCTTTCGGATACTTGATTTTTTATCGAAATTTACACAAAATGCTTCAAACTTTATTTATTCCTCCCTTCGGGTTTTTGAAAATTTCGAAGGGGGGGGTTACAAAAGAAGAAATCGATATTTGTTCCAGCCTAATTGACCATGGAATAAATCATCCAATAGAAAGAAACATCCCCGAAAAAAAGGAAAATATAAAAAAAAACTATCGCATTCGCATATTGTAGACAAAAAAAAATAGTTTTTAGATGATTACTTCTCATCTAAATTCTGAGAATTCATCAACCGGTTTTAGTCATAAATTTATCTTCAAGAATTAAATGCACTCTATTATACTTCATCACTGATGCACAAATTTAATCTTTTCTGCATTTAATATTGAATCAAGACTATCGGATCGAAAATATTTTACCCAAAACATGATGCATATTTAAGAAATGAAATCCAACTCATTCGGCTAGAAAGACATTTTAAATATTAGTATTTTAAACGATAAAAAAATATGTTGGGTAGAGTGGGGTATCGTGGGCCATGAGGAAACGTGGGCCACTTTTAATATCTCCGATGTGTGTTGAGATAAAAATCTCAAACCAACTGTCACCGTCGTCGCTTTGCGTGGGCATATATTTCTATATGTTGTTGACTGAAATACGCATCATATGCTTCTTTTATTTGTCAAGCTAAAAAAAAGTGAGAAAAATTTACTTACATAATTAAAAAAACACCCGCTAATTTCATCGATGGGGAACCTAAAGTGCATAACAAAAATATGCTCATACGCTTATGATCTTAGTTTTGTCATGATCTTTCACGTGAAAAAGGAATTTTTGATGAAACATCAATAAGTCGCACAAACGCATTTTATGTGTTGGTTATCCACCATGGGTGCACGGATTCACCGCAGTTTTACCAAAGTATGAACACCTCTGCATTCTTCGTATTACAGTTCGGCATATCTCTAATGCAGAATTTTCCATACCCGGCACCATGGCTTCGTGTTTTCTGTTGTGGCTGTGTGTACTTCGTGTCAATGTTGGTGTTTATTTTGGATGAATGTTTCAATCACTTCCGAAACCATTCAAAAATTTATAAAAATTTTCAATTTTTAAAAAATTTCATCAGGTATTCCGGCATCCGTGTATATACCTGGATAGTTGGCAAGTGATTGATCGTTCTACATAATATAGTTATATTTATGAAAAAAAAAATGGAATTTTCAAATAGCCTAGACATCTTACCTTGCTGTCACCACTCTACTTACCTTACCTTATAACCATTTTTTCATCTTCTTTAGACTACTTTTTCCTATACTCAGAGCGAAAGTAGCCCAAGTCAAATATGTCACCTTGAATCTATTTCCCTCGTTTGGCATTTTTCCTTTCTTCACTATTCATCCAAACCTATTAGAATTTTTCACCTGAAATCCTCTCCAGGGGCAGATATTATTTACACCTTTCTTCACGTGGTCGCTATCTGCAGGCTCTCTTAAAACCATTTAGGCCATTTAGGCGCTCTTTTCTTTTTCACTTCTCATTCTCTCTCACACTTTTTTTTTTTTTGAATCGACGTTTGTTCACACTACTTTTCACTCGGTCGATTCCCACTACATTTAAAAAACCGAAGCAAGCCGGGTTTTCCACTGAGCTCCTTCTTCCAGCCATTTCTTTCCTTTCTAGCTGTCCCTCTTCCCTACGTGGGAAAAATTACTTCACTTCGCTAAATAACCAAAGTTCACTTTTCACAATTTCAAATCAAAAACATTCTTTTCGAACCAAATAGACCACTGTTTTCTCATACTCAAGCTCTTTTCATGAGGAGATTGGCAATAATAATATTCAATTTGTTGAATTAAAATCCCCAAAAATAATAATAATCACCTACTACCCCGCCTATCATCGCCTAGTATCATATCATATGTAGAATAATCACGTTTTATAAGCCTTTGTAAACTTGCTGATAAGTCGCACAAACGCATTTTATCTATATATATAAAAATGAATGTTTGTCTGTCTGTCTGTTACCTATAGACTCGGAAACTACTGAACCGATCATCGTGAAACTTGGCATCTAAGGGTTTTTGATGCCGGGGATGGTTTCTATGATAGTTACAAACCGCTCCGACTTAAGGGAGAGGGGGCTTCCATACAAAACATGTAGTTTTTCGAAACAAATTAAAGTCATGACATCCATTTTCTCAAGGTTTTTTTCCCTTTGGGCGGTTTGTTTTTCGTCTCCATGGTCGAGGCGTCGCAAACATACGTCGCGAGAGGATAGTAACCATGGCATAGCATACTGATCAGTGGGAATATTTTGGCGCGTATTTCTCAACCAAGCATATTTTTAATGCAAGGGGTGGCGATATGAAGCCTTGATGTGATTTTTTTTCTACTTGATTCTTAGCTCATTTGTACAGCACATGATTATGAATGACGCCTAGACGTTATCCTGATTGACATTTTGCCGATCGAATAAAACATACACATTTTTTTTGCCAAAATCTGAAATTGAAAAGTCATGGCATCCATTTTTAGAGATTTTCTTTTCTTTGAAGGGTTTGTTTTTCGTCTCTATGGTCAAGCAAATGTCGTCGCAAGTGGATAGTAACCAAAGCTGTTCGTTGATCGCTGGAAAAATTAAACAATTAGGCGCCTGTTTCTCAACCATGTACATATCTATATTTCTTATGCACGTGGGGGCGATATGCAACCTAGATGTGCTTTTCTTGCCTAATTGTACACAGCACGTGGAAATAAAAATATATATTTAGTTCTGATGCTAATGAAATAATGGTATGACACTTTGCGGACAATTGAAAAAAAAAACACTGAATTAAAAGAATTTACATACAATTTTTTAACCCAAGGTTATTTTTGAATCATATTGAAAACAGAAATATGAATAAGCTATCTACATAGGTAGATCGGAAACATTTCGTTGATCATGTAAAAATGTACTTAACTGAAAAAGAAGATAAAAAAATCTGATCCGACACATGAACTGATCAAGAGCCTTTTCTTAAAATTAGATAAGATAGGACTGACGTGTTCATAAGTGAAAGGTATCAGTGAAATAAACTGATTTTTATTGACCAAAAGTGAAGTAATTCATGTTTCGAAAGAATTTTCATTAAAGTAGCACTAGAGCATATTCAAAGGTTCAACTTTTCTCTGTTCCAAAAAAAATATAAAATTATGTTTTCTTCTAAAAATTGTTACTTCAGCCCAAATACACAACAGAAACGAATTTAGAAATGAAAATGGGAGCTTTTAATTTTAAATAATTCTGAAAAAAACATCGTACTTTTTGCTTACATACCAATTTAAGTACGTACTTAACATGAAAAGTGTTTTTGTGTTACATGGCTGCATAAAAGAGACTTTTGGTCCGCTTCTTTTTTGAAAAGTGAGACTTTAAAACTCATGTTCAATTGGAAGCAAATTTTTTATGAGAAATTTTAAGTATACTTTGAAAGTGTTCAAAACAATATCCCCTCCTGTCAACTTACACGATGGGGCAAGGGCAAACGTCGAACTTTTAAGAAATTCATCTTTAAAATGATTCAATATGTTGAAAAGACCAGAAGGGGTATTCCGAAAGTTGAAACTGAAGCGGATATTAAAAATTCTTAAATGTCTTTGTAAATGAAAGTCATTTTCTTTGAACAGCATTCGTTAAAAGTGGAATAACAAACATAAATTTATACTGCTAGAATACTGCAGATATATAAATGAAACTTGATTAAACAAACAAACAGATAAACGTATTAAATCCATTTTAAAGCCATTACTCTGACGCATCTGAAAATAAGCTTTGCATCTACACTTGCCCCAATATACGGGACAACGTTAACTTAGAAATTTGTTTTTGCCAACTTTTTTGAATATTTGACTTTCAAAGAGAAAATAAAAAAACCGCGGAGAATTTATTTAGTGATGCAACTGATATTTTTTGCCTTAATAAATTAATGTTTTCAGATTTTTATCGCCGTCATAACTATGTTATAATATTTTAATGGCATTTCGGCGAGATGAACTCTAGAAGAATGAAATCGAAAGATAGGAAATGATAGGTGGATAGTGAAAGCTAGGGCGCTTTTGGAGAAGAAACATTGAAAGGTGGTTTTTTGAAAATGTAAGTCTAGGGCATGTGGGAGAAAGCTCAAACTAATCGGTTGAATCTTTGCTCGGCAACGGTTAATTCTGTATGGGAGGCGAAGCAATCGCAGCTCGCATACAGAATCAACCCGATGGATTAGATGTGTTACAGTCCAAATAGTAGTAGAGTACAAATTTCAGACCTTGAAAAACAAGTTTAGAGATCAAGCTTCAGTAAGTAATATATACCATATTTGAATTGCAAATCTGAACTCCAGCTGCAGCTCTCATCTCAAAGTTGTTGGTTCTAAACCATGATGAGGTTTGATTAAAAAAAAAATGCTTACAAATATCTAAATTTGAATAAATTTTTACAAATAACATTTATTTTTGCAAGGTGTAGCAATGCACACCGGGTCAGCTAGTCTTTTATAATAAAGGAGTTCAGGAACAACGAAAAAAAGTGGCCCATGATTCCCCACTCTCCCATACAAAATAAGAACCACGCAAAATTATTCTATTCAAAAACATTTGGCACTTAGTATCAAATTGTGCCTCAGTTTTAAATTTGTTATAAGCTTTCACGAAACAATTTATATTTTAACACTGAGCACTGCCAAAATCAAAGAACGACTCAAATTAAACATTTCAAGTGAATTGATCAGAAGTCTTGATAGCGGGTGTTAATTGCATGGCGTGCTACTAATAGGTCAACTTTCATGTTGCACAAATCAATTACTTTTATATCACGGCTGTTCAACGTTAGGGTGAGTAGCTGGTTTTTTTATTTGCAATTTTTTATGGTTTTTCTGTAAAAAGACATACAACTGTTATTTTTTCAAACTCAAAAATAGAATTCTTCCGCAGGTCTTTGCATTTATAGAAAACCAATTCGACATTTTTTCAAATGTTAACACTTAATCTCTGAATATGATTTAGGCAGCTCAGTACAACTATTCAAAACGAAGAGCATACAAAGAGTTTTCCTAGATATTCGGTTATCGTTTTTTAGATTACAAAGTATTGCCTCTTACCCCCGAAGAATCTGTTTTAACTCTTAAACACCTAAATCAAAATACTATCAATGAATCCACCTAACATTATTTATTCATGTTCAAAAACGTTCAAGAGCTCATAACTTGGTCAAGGTTCCGACATCCTCTTACATCGGTTCTGCTGTTCCGAGCTACATAGTAAAGTAAAGGGCCAAAAGTTTCCTACCCCTCTAATTGAAGGAAAAAGGTCATAAATGCATTCCTAGCATGCCGGATGCAATGTTTCCTGTCCGATGCGGCACAACGGCACACAGGCACACACCTACCCTAGTAGCAACCGGCTACAATTCAAGCGAGAGTTCTGTGTTAGTAGATGGTAGCAAACTATCGAGAATCACAAAACCAACAAAAGAGAATTGCAATATTGCACTTGGCCTGTAATAGATTTATCGTTGCTCAGCGGAACTTTTTCCCCCTATTTTCTTTTCTACTAATATCGCTCACTCACACCCGGCCCAAAAAGGATCCGAAAAATTTAGTCAATAAAAAAAACTTTCGGGAGGTTCGTGACGCCAGCTGATTCGAAGCGCAAGAGCTTTTTTGCGATGCTCCTACCGATATCGCTTTCCAGGAACGAACCAGCAAGCAAGTAATTATTATAGGGATGTTTGTTTGCTCCAGTTTTTTGGGCGTGAGTTTAATGAAGGGTCGATTTCTGGTTTCTCTAATGGGCTATTAAATTTCTGTGATTTTTCCGTTGATCGTCTAAAATAACCTTGAGAACAGGATTCCATCATTAATCATCGATCGAATTAAAATATCAAACAACACTTGATAAAAACAATCCAGTATTTTTCCTAGAATTTTCATCCTTACGAGAGATGCATCCCTTAAAAAATCATTTTAGATTAAAATGGCAGTTGTATTTAAACTTCTTAAGTATTCCTGAATAGAAAAATTGTACAAAGGAACAAAATTCAATTTTTTCAAAGATGCAATGATTTTGATAAATAATTTTGAAAAATTTGGAAGCACTGAATCGAAAAATTGTAATTTGTTACCAGAACAACTTTCGAAAATATGTAGGTTCACAATTCATTCAGGTAACTTTAATTATTTTTCGTCACTCCGATTTTTCTGAAAATCCTTAAAGGGGGAATAAATAATGTTTAAGGAATTTTAAATAATTTAAAAAAAATCTTCGAAAATATAAACAGTTGAAAGAGCGAAAGCCAAACTGTAGAAGATGGAAATTATATCACCAGTTATTTACTATTTTTTTCAAATTTTCGATCTAAATTAACACGATTTTACAAGTTTACAAGTTTTTTGAATGCAAGTTCTTGTCCAATTTTTTTTTTCAATTTGTTGAATGTTTCAACTCCAAGTGACAAAAGAAGGATTTCAAATTTGTTATAGATACAAAAATCGCAAAAAATCAGATGACTTAAGACCTAACAGTGGGGCTTATTCTGCGACTCGAGTGACGTGACTCAAGAAATTTCACTTCTACGTCCTGACTCCAGTAAATGCTTCAGAAAAGAAATTTGTGTATCGATGAGCTCTGAAGACCAAAAACAGCTCATCCGAACGAAAATTTCGAGGCTAGAGAGGCTATTTAAGCCAGCTAAACTATATGAAATTTCGTAAGTCACGTCACTCGCGTCGCAGAATAAGTCCCAGTTTAAAGTGAATTGAGAGAATATTTTCAACTAATAGTATTAAATAAATCAACCACTTAAAAATTGTTAAAAATATAGTTGATGTTGAAATTTTGTACTCTTTTTTATCCTTTTGATCGAAAATGATCAATGGAAGACATTAAGTTCAGTTCGTGAATTATTGACAAAAAAGAACAATCTTGAATTTTCGCTTGAAAACTCAAATTCGACCACATTTTTAAATACATGAATTCCTCCAAAAATGCTAACTTATGCAATCAAACATAAAGAAAAGGTTGAAATTTATTTTTTGTTTTATATACAACACTTTTCCAGTATGAATACCTCCAGAAACCATCAAAAAGGATGAAAGACATTCAACAAAGATATTTCATTTTGATATCTAGGTGGATTCTTTAAAATTTGGGCTTAAATGTAAGACGAAAGTCCAATTTGTTTCCTAGTCCCAAATATCTGTTCATGAAGTCTTCACACTGACTTTGCTCAAAATATAAATAACAATTTTTTATGAAAAACGGGAGACATTTTTTGTCATAACAAAACCCTACATAATTACTTCAGATTATCCTGCACAAATTTATGTAAAAGATTGATTTTTTTATGTAAATAAATCACGCTGAACATTGAAACACTCTTCAATCAATTACTAAGATGATTTCTTGTCTTGACACAATCAGTGATGCTAAGTTTTATTATATTTTTCAAGTGAAACAATAATCACTCTGTTTGTGACATTCCATCTCTTTTCACTCAATTTGTATCACTTTGATGTTTTCTTCAAAGTTTTAGCCAGGGAAACTTCCTATTAGATCATACTGTCCACACATGGAGTTGGATTAACGCTAAAGACTAGGATAAACGTTTTCAGAGTGATTAGTATGATTCTGTCGTTGAAAAAAGCCATTAAAAAGGTAAAAAAAATCTAGAAAAAAAATGTTCTAGAGCCCCCGGCCCCGATGGATTATTTCAAGTTTTGGGCTCAAATGAAAGGGGACAGTCCCAGCTTTCGAATGGCCCAAAAACAAAGCGATGCTAATTTTCAAAAAAATAAAGTTTCCTCAAAGAGACACTTTTTGTTCTTTTTTTCTTAGCAGAATTTAAGGAAATTTAACAAAATGAATTATGAAAGAACAGTTTTATATCAACTCATAAAGTTTGCATGTGATTAGATCAATTTGAGTTTAGTAGCCCACAATTTTAGAAAATAAAAATAAAAACATTAATATAAAATAAATTTTATTGTCAAATGACTTGATTGAAATGTAGATAAATGGTATACCTTTTTTATTTTATTTTGAAGGGCGGGGGGTTGTTGCAAAACAAAGGACAATTAGCCGGTTAAGGTCTTACTGACCCAGATTATTGTTTTGGCAAAAAAAAATCAATACTTCGGGACCGATTTTCAGAAACTGTACCATGTCAATCAGATACTTTTTAACAAATTTAAATATGTTTTTTATGGTCTTCAGAAACCGATTTTAAAGTAAAAAGTCCTTCAAAAATGAGTGTTTTGCAACAAACTCAACTCGTTTTGCTGAAGTTACATTGAAAAACTTTTTATAGATATGATTTAAGTAGATTAAGAGCCCATAATAATACAATAGAAGTGCTTGATTTTACAGACCACAGCTGGTTGTTTGAAAAGTTCCTGGAAAGTTTTTAATTATGGTTTTATAACTATACTTGAAATTGTGATTGAAAGAATTGCTTTTCTGTTCAATTACATTAATTTAAAATCGAAAGTGATAAATTCATTTTTTTTAAACTGATAGGGTGACCAATAGACTGCTGCAAAACATAACTTTATGATTCCATATGTTTTTTCAATGTTTTTGGGTCACCAAGTGTAAATGTAAAATTTGAGATGATTTGGTTGATTCCTGAATTAGCGCAACGTGTTTTAATTTTGTATTGAAATTTGTATGGATGAAGAAATTTTTGCTTATTAAATCATCCAGAAAGTTCAAATAAGCTTGAAATGAAGTTTGTCTTCTACTATTAGTGTTGCTTATTATCAAGCTAAATTTTTTGATAAAATGGAAAGAAGTTAAGTATTTAATAAAAAAAAGTTATAACCATTTCAAAATAAAAAATTAAAGTTATTTAAAAATGGCAGGTTTTGCTGGCCAGAGCTTTCACAAATTTCAAGAAAAGTTTTTGTCAAGGATTAATAAACCATCAAATTTTTTGGCTATGCATAGCAGTTTTTTGCGATTTTTTATTTTCATGCCACGGTTAAACAGCTTTTTAATACACAGTCAAAAACGCTTTAATTAAAAAAAAACATAATTTAAAAAAATAATTTGGCGTAATATTGAATAGCTTTTCTGGAGTATAAGTTAGATTTATGGTTTGCTTACATGAAATCTACTGCAAGAATCAAGGAATATCAAAAATCAAAGATACATTTTTGAAAAATTTGAAAAATTCTGTTATTTCATTTCAAATTTCCATACAAAATTGAAACTCCATGCGCTAATTCAGGACTGAATGAATCGTTTCTAAAATTTTCATTGCCATTTGTGGCAGTAAAAACAACCAAAAACAATTATAAGAGGTGAAGAAATGTATAAATTTGTAATTTTCATACAAAGCTTACAGCGGTCTAGTGATCAATTTGAGTTCTAAATCGTAGAATTTTAACAAGTTAAAGACCAAATGTGAGGTATATAGATTTTCGCTATACGCTTTTCTTTACACTGCGCACAACTACTCTAAAACTTAAAATTTATTAAAAAATAATATTATTACAAATGGCAAACGATCCTTTGCTTAACTAAAGCATATCTCTGCATATTTGGTCCATTTTATGTCGGAATAAGGCACGGCGTATTCCAGAAATCTCTCATTGTGTGTTTTTAGCGGTCCAAAATGTGATGAAAAAAAACTGACATTCAATTTATTTATTACCAATTTTGAGATGTTTTCAAAAAATTTATTTATCAGCCAAGTTTCATGAATATTAGTTATAATTCAGTAAAAAGAATGGTTTTCAAAAATAGAATCTCTGAATTTTCAGTTTTTCTTAAATATTCTTTCATGGCGTATGATACTGGAAACTAAAAACTTGTTTTAGTTTAAATGACTCTTTAAACCAGCTCAATCACCTGACAAAGTGAATGTTATCGATGGATTCGTTTAATTTAAATTCAACCACTACATGTGTTATTGAGCTGTTTTGTTATACTATTTACATTAAACTGAGTCAATTTGGAGTCATTTTTTAACTTCTTAAACACTAGTGTCTATAAAGCTTCGTATTGGTTCAAAACTCATCCATGAATTTTTAAGTAACGTTTACATGAGTAAATTTAAACTTTTAGGTTGGTATGGAAAAATTGAATATTTTGTACTGAAAAATCAACATCATTCTTGTTTCTTCAGTGGAACCGAGCCTGCTTATGGTTTTGATACCAATTAATAAATTTTCAAAAGGAACAACTTTGTCGGAGACATTAACTTTGTATCTTATTAGGCAAAAAAGTTATTAGCTTTTTAACAGGAGTATGTCTTTTGGCACTGAATAATAATAAATTCAGTTGACATCACTGCTGGGGACATCACAGCTACTTTTCAAGCAATACTTCGCGAGGCAACAGCAGTGACGTCAATTGACTTCTTTCGTTTTTCAATGCCAAATGGCATAGCCTTGTTAAACAACTTATAACTTTTTTGCCTAATAAGATACGAAGTTACGGTCTTTGACAAAGTTGTTCAACGGAAAATTTCTTTAAGAGATTTATAAATTGGCACGTAACCCATAAACGTTCTTGGTTCCACAGAAGAAACAAAAATGATGTTCATTCTTCAGTACAAAATATTCAATTTTCCCATACAAACCTAAAAGCTCAAATTTACTCATGTAAACGTCACTTAAAAATTCTACAAAAAATCATGGATGAGTTTTGAACCAGAAAAAAGCTTTTTAGACGCCAGCGATTGTGAAATTCAAAAATGACCCGCAATCGACTCAGTCTAATACTACATGCATGTCAAACTCTTTGGGTTGTGCCGGCCGCATACAAATTTTATGTGGGCTAACAGGCTGCAGCCAAAATAAGTTGAAAAATGCATTTTTCATTAAATTTACAATATTAAAGATATTAATGCAGTCATATTTAAAAGATATTATTGCAGTCATTAAAATTTTTTTTCTACCGAAAATTTTGAGCCTTGGATATAAGTTTGATAGAAACAGACACGAATGATAGAAACATTAACGTCAAGGAAAAGTTTTTGCTTTACACATACACTGTTTAATTATGTTCTATGACTTTCTTGGAAATTTTGAGCAATAGCAGATTTCTCAAAACAACTGCGCTAGTAGAAAAAAATCACTTTATTTTATTGAGCTTAAAAAAACTGATCTATATAATCAATCAAATTATGCTTTTTTATAAAGGTAATAAAATTACCTGTTTTTTTTCTCGATCACAACCGATTTTTTTTCAAAAATTCTTACTCTTAATTCTCAAAATATCTCCAATATTTGACCTAATTTTATGAAGTTTTTACCTACTTCACATCGACAAAATGGTAATTTTAAGTTCATGATATAATCATATTCGTGAGACTAAAAACTAATAATTTCTTGAAGCTCATGGATTTGTTCGAGTTATAAAAAAAAAATCGAAAATCTCAACTGAATGGGACTCACAAACTCCATTTAACGTGTGGCCGAAAATATACACTCGAATGCATCGAGTCAGAAATTCCCGATTTCTTCAAGAAATTTCCGACTTGTCCTCGCATTTTCCAGATGGATTTTAAAGGTGGAATTTTTCCCCTGGTTTTCGATTTCCCCTAATGCGTGACCACATTGATATTGAAGGTTGAAGAAAGTCTCATGATACACACAGCTTTTACTGTTTATTCGGACACCCAAAACATCCAATGGCACAAACAGAAATATCAGGCTTTCAAATAGTTCCATTATTCCACAAATCTTTTACAAGATTCTATTATAATTGATTTAAGATTCTAATTCAGATTTTAATTTTCTTATATAAACAATGTTCAAGTAGTTTTTTTTAGTTTTTAACTTTTTTAATGAAATAATCAAATGGTATGTAAAGTACTTAGTTTCAAACTATGTGAACTTCGAAATAATAGCTGCTTTAACCATTTGCTTTATTACTGAAATGACGTCAACCGAAGATTGGATAAAGAAAACTTGTGTTCAAACAAGACAACATTCCAACTATTTCTATGGCACCATTTTAATTTTTTTTTTCCCTAGTTTGATTGAATCTTTAGTTGAAGTGGTTCAACACGACGATCTTCATAAAATGGTAAAAAAAAAATTACAATCCAAAACGGCATCAGAATCAGAAAAGTGGAACATCACAAGCTAGACGTGGTTCAATATTTCACTTTCAACAACTTTTTTGATTACTTTTCACCGAACTAACCGGACGTTGCGTGTTCTCACATGGACCATTTAATTCTTCTCTTCATTCACATTGGACCTTCCTTTTTTTCACAGTGCCCACAGCATTTACTCAGAACTTTTTTTTCTCCCGCCTCGGTTGTTAAGAAGTTTGGTGGAGTGGTCAATAAAATCTTGAACACTTTAAAAATGGAATTTTTCTTAATACCACTCGAATGTCTCACTTTGCTTATTCACAAAAATTCTTCCAAGACGGTAACCTCCCGGGATCGGTTCTTATCGCGACGATCGTTCCACCGGTACTGATCCCTCTATCACGAGATCCGCGTCATTGCTTCTAACTGGCGAAGCCAAGAGTCAACTCTGAAGCAGCTGCAAAGACCCAGAGCAGCCGCGTTTCATTTTATAGCAATTGTTTGCATAATGATAATTTCGAAAGAAGCAGCGACGCATTTCTAAGCGGTGGAAATCTTCCTCAAATATGTGCATAAACTTTTTTTTTGTACTTCATTCGACTCACCTTCTGCTTCGAGTTCTTTACGTTAGGCGCAAACTTTGAAAGGCAAATTTTCAATGGCTGTTAGAAATACTAACCTAGGACGATCTTCGCTTTCGCTAGGCAGAGTTGAATCTTGAACTGCGGAATTAAAATTGAAAAGACTTAATTCAGGCTCCTAGTTCAGAACCTATGCATGATTCTAGAATTCAAAACTAAAATGTTACAATAATATAAATAGATCGTTTTGATTTCAGATTTTCAATCAGCATCTGTTGATTAAATAAGGACACCTCTCTGCGACAGGCGGATATTTTTAGCTTTCAATATTGTCATTCACACCGCTTGCGAGGTATTGATTATTTCAAATATAAATAAATGTAGCATCAATGCCAAACCCAGTTATTCTCAACCATCTGGCCATGAAAGTGACTGTTGACCTATTTTAGGTGAGAAAATGGAACAATCGCAAGTTAATTATGTATGCAATTTCAATGTTAGCCGGAGAAGGAATGACTGTAGGATTTCATCCTAGGAATCAATGATAGCCTCCTGATGGCAGCTTTCCGGTGTTCAACGAATCCATACATACATAGGAAAGTTCAGAAAACAAATCTGTAAATCATATTGCTAGAAGCTATACCTACATTCATAAGTGTTTGAAAATAACGAATCAAACGATGGCGGCAAAATGTCCCGGAATCGATCGCTGACGTCGGTTGACAAATGGGAAGGAGCTTGTCGTAAGTAGTTCTACTGAATGAGTAAACCTAAACGTGCATTTTTATGCATGGAGAAACACTTCGGGATTAGCAAAACAAAACACCGAGTGTTGATTGGAAGCTTGGGACGCAAACCTCAATTTCTACGTCTTACAGTAATATTCTAGGAATAGTTTTGGTGATAATTTCCTTAACTGTAACCACATTGAGACGTCTTCCATGAACCATGAACCTATTGGTAGAAATTTGATTTTTTACATATTCAAGAGTGCTCCACATATTAACGGATCTCTTTGTCATCGTCGAATTTAATTGTCATAATTCAAAAACCATTCATGATTTCCAAAAGTCAGTCATCCATTCCCAAAGCATGACTTCTGGTGTAGAAGAGTGGCAAAAGATTTCAGCCACGCATCGACAACGCTAAGCTTCCCGACCGAATGCCGCTTTCTTGAAGGTAAATGGAGTTATCAAAAATTAAACACCGCGTGCTGGAATTTTAATATTGCCCCCTCCCGGTACAGTAAATATGACTAAGTAATGTATGTGGGCACCTACTCACCGAAATCAGCTAAGCAGAAAGGTGTTAAGAATCGGCTTACTCTCAAGGCGCTCGTTCCTTGGACTTGGGTACAGGGTTGCCAACATTTATTTTCAAATATCAGGGAACTTGCGAAATAAAAATCAGGCAAAATCAGGCTACGTAAAAGCAACGGAAATTACGCTCAAAGTGATGACCTTTTTTTTTTTTTTGGTCATCTATCCACATTTTCACTCCAATATGTGTTGTGAGCCTACTTAGATGAATAACTCTACTGCATCAAAGCAATCAAAAAATTCCCTTCAATTCTCTTTTGCAATAAGAATTAACGGGAATCTTTCGATTGCTTTGATTCAGCCACATTTTCACTTTTTCACTTCAGCTATGGTACCTACTCCAGTTCCTTACTACCCATTTTTCATGACATTCGCAAAAATCAGGCGAAATCAGGCAAAATCAGGCATATTTTCAAAAATCAGGGAAAATCAACGACTTATCAGGTTGTCAGGCAGAGCCTCGAAAAATCAGGCAACGCCTGAAAAATCAGACACATTGGCATCTCTGCTTGGGTAACATATTTTTGCTTTCGGTGGTAGCTTCAATATTAGGAAATATGTATTCAATCAAACGGTTCAAGAAAAATGTCCTCAAAAACAATGATTATAAAATGTATTTCATATTTTAAAATAACGGAGAAAATGCCTTTAAAAATAATTTCTAACCCAAGTAGGGTAGAATGGGGTAACGTAGACTATGTGGAAACGTGGGCCACTCTGAATATCTCAGAAGTGTTTTGAGATAGAAATCTCAATCCAACTGTCATCGTCGTCGCTTTGCGTAAGCGTATTTTTCCACATGTTGTTGACTTATGTACGCATTTTAAGCTTCTTTAAGCTAAAGCTTAAAAAAATTTACTTACATAATTAAACAAGCACCCGCAAATTGCATCGATGGGGAACCTAAAGTTCATAACAAAAATATGCTCATTTGCTTATCATCTAAGTTTTGTCATGTCATGTTGATAATAAACAAATAATGTTCTTCCACGTGGAAAAGGAATTTTTGATGAAACCTCAATAAGTCACACAAACGCAACTAATTTGCAAATCATAGCTTGTGGGGAATCGTGGGCCACCTATTTTTTATATGTTTATACACATTCAGAACTTAAAATCTAGCGTAAGCTTTCATTAGGTCGTATGAAACATCTAAAGAATTCATATAAAACGGCTGCAAAAGTTATCAAAACAACTTTAAAATTTGTATCTCACATATAGAATATGTTGTCCAGACAACAAATATTCTAAATGGAAAAAAGTTGTGACTAGTTTATGTCAGTTTTTGATTTTTTTTTTTTGTAATAAAACTGTTTGTTTACATTTTGTTTCATACGACTTAACGAAAGCTCTCGCGAGAAATACGTTTTTCCTATCCGGAAAGTTTTCTTACTCCAAATCAAGAATTATGAAAAATATTTTGTCCATTTTTTCCAATGTGATAGAGACGAAAATAAATCCTATATAAGGAATGTTTACGAAACGTTCGCGAGCCAGGATTTTGAAATTATTTAATCATACACAACTCTTTTTTTATTTCTTCATCTGAAATTGCGTTAAAATAACTAAATGAATAATGAAATTTCAATTTTGGGTTAACTCATAAACTATGCACGTTATCTTTTTTTATTTGGAATTAGTGACTCTCGATCTCTCACAATTATTTAAAATAAAAAATTACTTTATTGAAACAACCAGAACTCGGAGAAATTAATTTATTTATAATATTAAAAAAAAAGCCTATTGATCCGCGAACCAAGACGGCCAAAGAGAAGCGTGTGGTTTTTCGGTCGCGTTTTCCTTAGAAAAAATCGTGTTTTTGCATCGCCTTCGTGGAAATTGCTTGTTTTTTTTTTCATTTTGTGGTGCAATGTGATGGATATCGGCTAGAAGATGGATTAAATCGCGTGTGTTGGAGGTGTTTTCTATCACATTTTAATTTCAACATCTGTGGTGGGAATTTCGTCATAATGAGCATCTTAAAATTTCATCGAGTTTCTATGTTAGACGATTGGTCGATGAAATGCAAAAAAACTTTTCCAAGTTGATTAAAATTTAGCACCAGATGGTGCTGTAATTCATTCGATTTTCGAAAACTGTGCGCATCGATGGGGAACTTACTAGACTGTGAAAATGCAGCTACAAGGGATCATCAAGATAAGTACATTCTTTTAATACTATTCGCTAGGCTGTTAACATGATTTGCGTGGCATCCAGCACCAGATTAATATATGAACGAAACACTAAATTAAGACTCGTTTCAAATTCAACTCTTTCACGGGTTAAGGCTTTCAATGCATATGGTTATTTTTTTGAATTGGAAGCTTTCTTAAATAAAACTAAAGCTCAAGTAGATCGAGCGAACAATTTTGAATATAATTGACTTGTAGACTGTAGATTCAAAAGAGACTGGACGACGCTTTTACTATACAGACCTGAACAGTGATCCATGTTGGTTTGTATTCATACTCTTTCAAAGTGTTAAATTGAAGAATCCATCATAAACGCAAACCATTCCGATTATCCCTTCCGATGAGTCAAATGATAAAAGTTTTTGAGCATGGTTTCCTGTCTTTAAGTCCACAATCTTCCGAAGATCACTAGATATTCATGTCTTCACAACAAAACAAGCTAGATATATTATTTACATTGAACATAAGAAATTTCAGAATATGTTTATTCATTTGAATAGAAAATAGCCATCTTTATTTGTTTCCATTGAATAATTATGAAGATGTTGATGATTCTTTCGAATATGTCATTGGAAAAAAAAACATGTCGAAAAAGGGTTTTTTTTAATTCTGATTTTCGTAGAGTTATAAACAGAAAGCTTCTTCTTACACACTTTTACAAAAATTCATTTCCCTTCAGTTCCTAACTTTTTTGTATGATTATCTCAAGCAACCCCAAATTTCTTGCAGGATGAATATATCATTTAGGTAAATGTCAGTTTCCTAAAATACATAATGATATTATAAATTCTACTACATATTACTACATTTCAATTTTTCACTTTTAAAAGTTATATTGAGAGTTTTATTTTTCCAAATCATATTTAAAGTGCACATCTAAAGTGTTGCTTCATTGTATAGGTTGGTTGTATTCATAAGGGTTCTTTCGGGGTTTTCATATTTCCGTAGCAATACACTTAGTTTGATCAAATAAATAAATAAATAAATACACTTAGTTATACTAGGAGATCATAAAACAGCGGTGCTAGAGACATTGAATTAAAAAAGCTATTGGTATGTTTTTTTTTTTTGTTTTTAAATTAGATGTGTGTGATGTATGCAAGCGAGTATTTTTTAACTTAAGAAGTTTTGAATTCCATTGTATTCTAAAATAATACATCCAGCAAAATAATAGATTCCTGAAATTGTTCACGGTGGATGGTGTACAATTTAATTTTTGCTTTGAATCTTTTTGAAGGTGAACGAATATGTAAGATCGGATGGTCACAATAATCAATCATGGTTGAAAATTATAACATGCACATCTGAAAATACCACAGCAATGAACTTTTAGATAATTTTAGGTACTCAGAACAATTCATTCAAAACGTTTTTTATTTAGTTTACTTTTAAAATAGTTAAATGGTTTTCCTTGAATTATTGGATTAGTTAGTGGGAACATAATGTATCCAAACTATTATTGATCACTGTATCTATACTGGAATTTAATGAAGACTTTTTGCATAGGGAACGTGTAATGTTATTAAGAAGTTTGAAAACTATAGGAACAGTCAAATTCATGCACTTGTCAAAGGTGTTTCCAGATCATATCCCTGAACCCACATCCCAATTTTTTTTTTGCTAGGATGCAGAGGTAACCACGGTTCTAAGGCACAAATATATTTCTTTCATCCTTTTCTCTATTTTTCCTAACTATCTACTGACTACTAGGACGTGGCCGGCGCCGTTATTGATGTTCAAAGAGAGAGCATCAGTTTTGTTCATTGAGAATGTTGCTAATCCCAAGTATCATTCTTTTGACCTCTGAACAAAATTGATGGCCTCGGTCAATCACGGAGTAGCAACCATTGGCGATGTGGAACTCGTTCTACTGAGCCACGCCAGCGATCGTGGAATTCGAAATGTTTCACCAAGATGAAACTCTCAAAGAATATATTTTGAATTAAAACCTAAATCAGTTAATTTTCTTCAGTTGTAAACACAGTTTAAATTGTTAACATTTCTAGTTCCATGATTTAAGGTGGATGTGAGTAGTCAATCAAGCTAAGCTAATATTAAAAAAAAAGCCTATTGATACTTTACAAATGTTGAAAACTTCATCATTTTGTTTTATTTTAAAGAAGTTATGAAGCAAAGAAAAAAAGGTAGCCCATAATTCCTTACACTCCCCTAACTCAAATTAAAAATAAATTGAAAGTTGAAGAATTAGATAAACCAAAATAACGATAATAATATAAATTGACAGTATTGAAAAAGCTCTGGCAAAAAATGACAAAAACAACGACAATAAATAAAGAAAAAAATTATTAAAATGACAAATAGATGATAAGAAAAAAATTGAAAAATTACAAAAGAGATAGAAATAAACAAGAAAAATTGTCAAACACATGCACAAATGCAAAATAAATACGAAAAATATCACTCATTGAAAAATAAAACTATCAATATTATAAATATAGTAAAACTGATATCTAATAAAATATTAAAAATTAAAAGAAAATGGATATATGTTAAAAATTTAAATATAAACAAAAACTAAACCCAAACAAAAAATAAAACTTGAAAAGATTACCAGAATAAAAAAAAGCAAAATAAAATCATTCAATCGAAAATTTGAAAAATTGATTTCAATCTAAGGAAATATTAAATATTCAGACATTTAAAAAATAACAAAAATAATGCGAAAATGTACGCCCATTAAAAATTAGAAAAATAATACGATTACAAAAATGCGAAAATGAAGAAATAAATAACGATAAACTAATAAATAAACGCTCAGTAAAGTAACAGAAACACATAAAAAAAATTTAAAAAAAAACCAAAAATTACAAAATGCCAAAATCATCAAGCACAAATGACAAATACAATACAAATAAATGAGAAAATGAAAAACATAACAAACATTGGAAAATAACTAAAAAGAAAACAAACACTAAACTAAAAACAAAATTGCCAATTTAAAAAACTGACGAAATTACTAAATTGAGAAAATTGTCAAATTGACATCATTGACGAAATTTATTAAGTTAACCGAACAGACAAAAAAGACTACATGAGCATAAATGATAAAATTAACAAAAATTACGAAATTTATAAAAATGACAAAATTGACGAAAATTGAAATCATTCAAAAAACAATGAAACTATCCAAAATGTCATATATAACAAAAATTTCAAAAATGACAAAATTGACAAAAACAAACAAATGGACAAAATGGAATAACATGACATTGGCAAAACTGACAAAAAGACAGAAATTACAGAATTGATTTTATTCTCTAATGAATAAGAAAAATTAACATATTTTTCAAAATAGACAAAAATAAAAAAAAAAGTCATTTGAATTGTCAATATTGAAATTGCTTAGTTTTAAAAATAGTTAAAATTGACCGATTTGCTTCGAAAAAAACGAAATTGACTGAACTGACCAAATTGAGTAAATATTAAAAATGACCAAGTTCAATTCAACCAAATCGTCAAAATGGAAAAAAATCAAAAAATTGTGAAAATTAACACAATTGTCTAAATTGCCTAATTTAGCTAAATTTAAAAAAATTAAAAACAAAAAAGGAAAAATGTGCAACACATACAAAAGTGACAATATTATAATGACAATATATTCATAATGACAATTTTTACAAAACTGCCAAAATAGAAAAAAAATTGGCACATATTTTTGAAATGTCAAAAATGTTTAAATTGAAGAATTTGTTAAAATGGCCTGGATTAACATAATTGGCCAAATAGACAAAATTTGGAAACACGAAAAAATAGATCGGATTGACAAAATAGACCAAATTAAAAAAAACTGACACAATTGGCAAAACAGACAAACGTAATAAAATATATAAAATTATTAAAATTGATAAAATTTTAAAAAAAAATTGATAAAAATATCAAATTTGTCGAAAATTTCAAAATCGACAAGATGTACTACATTGACTAATTTCACGAAATTTAAAAAAGAAATGACAAAAATCTTTAAACTAACTATTTGAAAATTGGAAAATATTAACTAAATTGAAAAAAAATTGACCGAATCGACAAAATTTCGAAATTTAACTACCTTAATATTGAAACCAACTCTTCCTCCCCCTCCCATTCGCTCATTAGGGTCCAGAAAAGCATGCAAGGTATTCTACTCTACACTCAAAATTTTAAATTCTGAATCAAATTTTGATCATTGAGTAAAGTTATTCATCAGTAACAATCTTAACTCAGAGATAACGCCAAAAAATCGAAAACTAACCCCTAGTTCAAAATTCTGCCTCATTTTTTCAAATCTTTCTTGCTTGTTGATAGAAATTCGTTTCTGAACATTAAATGTTCGATTGGATTTCACTCGTTCCAAAAGTTCTGGTTCCATATTTTTTAAATCTTAATTACATTTCTATTTTCATACTTCGGATTCTGTATCCAGTTTGGGATTCAGATCGATACATCATTGAAAAATAGAAATCAAAATCTATTTTTTAATCGCTCAAATATGGTTTTGCATTTCATTTAAAATTGGATACATAATTTACGAACCAAAAATGCATTTTCAATATTTAGATGATAATTTAATCCAAATACATATTAGAAAAATAAATAGAAACCAAACCATCATCTTTATTTTTGTTTTATTCAAATTTCATTACAAATTCGCAAGTCGTTTGAAAAGTAATTATAAAAATAATTAATTCTGATTGAAACTCAAAACATGGGTCATGGTTGAGAAAGTATTAAACAAATTTCGATTCTTGTCTTTTAATGGAAATGCTGATTTTTATAATCAAAATTCAGAAATAGTTATTTTCTATTTCAGAAATCGCATTGAAATTCGAAAACTGATCTTAAATTCAAATTCTAAGTTCAAGTGCAGAATTCAGATTTAGAATCAATATTCAAAATTTAAATTCAGATTCAGCTCGTAAATGAGTTTCACGATCAAAATAAAATTATCAAGATGACTTTTCGTTGGAGAATTTATATTTCAAGAGTTTATTATGAGTTTTATTTCAAAGTTTCAAATTCTTCAACAAGTCATTATGAATACATAATTCAGCATAAAATTACAAATTTAAGATCAAATTTGAGTTTCATTTTGTCATTTTTAATGAAAAATCGTGATTTCAATTTTTTTAAATAATTCATAGTATTTTAATAATTGAATTATTTTTCGAGGAAAAATATTTACTGCAATCATCCAGCGAAACAAAGCTCAGGGAATTCCATTTTTTGTGTCTTTGTGTGTATATAACATTTGCAGTTGCAATTTTTTCAAAAGGCCAAATTTCAAACTAAAATCTAAAACTCTGAATGAGTTAGCAAGAATCCGATTTGAGCCACAAAATTTTGATCTATTACTTTTACTTTTGATAATTTGATTTATTTTGAAGAGTTTTTCAATAAAACTTATTCTATTTATGTTCGAATCAAATAAGCTAAGTTTTCCAATTTTTCAGCAAATTTAAACATCTCATTAAGTTACTAAAGGATTCCTTATATCAATTCCTTATACATTCCATTTATACGAAAAATTGTGAACTGAAAGTTGAATTATCAAATATTCTAAAAAATTTATTTTGATTTGTACTATTCCTGCATTCTTTGAGCAAAAATCATATTAAACAATAAGTCAAATTGGCGTTTTTCCTATGGCCTTGTTAGATTGTTAAAATGTCCAATTAAATAGATTGACAAAAATAACAAAAAAACAAATTTTAAAAAAATGTTAGAACCACATTGACAAAACAATAAAATTTACAATATCGATAAAAATTACAAAAAAATTATAAAATTGAAAATTTTATACAGAACTAGCAGACCCGGTAAACTTCGTCTTACCATGTTAAACTTTGCATCTATTTCCTTTTTTTTTCGCTGTTTGACTTAAAAAATAGGATCAAATTTCGAGTTGTTAATCGTCTCGCTTTCTTGAACATGCCCTAGTTTTTTTTAACATATCCATCTTTTTCGTTGGCTTGAATTGTCCCGCTTAATTATATTGGAATCAAATCTAGGAATTTTAACTCAATTCTACGGGTCTTTTCATAAATTTTTAAAAAATTCTCTCCAATTAATTTTACATGCATCTTACATGAATCCTTTTCCTTTACATTTCTTTCATTCGGATGCTTTGAATATTTCCGAACGGTGTCAGGTATCAGCTACCCGTTGCAAATTCGATTTTTTCAGCACTCAACGTTACCATCAAACTTGGCAAGCCTCATGCTAAAAAAAATCCACTCTTCATAACTTGTTCCATAAACATCATATGTTGATTATATCTATGTTTCATTTATTGTATACCATTTAATTGGTTTACTCCGCTTTGCTCGAGTTCACTTTAAGGATTGAATCGAAATCAAAATTTTCTCATTTATTGTAAATTCATTGCATATGAAACTTTATGGAAGAAGAATTTTGAATATCGGGAAATTTTTTAGAGTGTTTGCCCAATGTTCTGCCTAGCGCAGCACTTTTAGCTCCCGAGTAGCTTTGGATGGTGTATTTTTTAAAACTGAACAAATAAAAACATTAGAGAAGTTTTTTTACAAACCATTTTCAAGCAGCTTCACTTTCCTCACCTTTGGAAACAGTGGTTCATTATATCCACATTTTCATCAAAATCATGTCAAAAAAAAGTTCGCCCTTTTTTATTTGTTGGAGTAAAAAATGCGAATTAAATCAAGAAGATTTGATTTATTGGGTTAATTTTCAAAGGAATTTAATTTGGTTTTGAAAGGAGAAAATATAGGTTCAAATTTTTTGTTATTCAACCGAATTAAAGCATTTTTATTTTCTTTTTTATCCTTAAAGACATACCTGCCAATTTAAACCATTGTTGTCTGATTTAAAATTTTCCTAAACAGTGTTGAAAGTGATTTGTGATTCTATTTAAGATTATGTGATATTTTCAAGATTCAATAACATTTAATTGGAATGCAGGTTTAAACAAATTAAATACATAAAAAAGAACTAATCTTTTAAGACTACGATTTTTTGGAAATTTTCATGTAAATTTACCTCTAAATTTACCTCGACATTTAAAAATTTTAAATATCCGCTTCAGATTTAACACTCGGGATTCTTCTCTGTAGCCAAAATATGTTGAACAAAAACACACATTTTTGTTAAGTACGTACTTGAATTCTGTGTAAACAAACAGGGAACCTGTAAACAGTTTAAAATTTAAAAAAAAGTTCAGTTTATTTAGTCAAATTGTTTATTTGGGTCCAACCATTTATAAATTAAGAAATCATGTAAACATTTATTGTAAACGTTGAACGTTTGCACTTTTTTGCATTCGGGCTTTAAATGAACATCAATTCTATATAATCCATTTTGAAGGACAGGCTCTTGTTCAGTTCATGTGTCTGTTAATTTGCAACGGATTTTGTAATTGTTCTATAAATTTAAAGGCACTTGATACAACTTCTGTGAAGCACATTTGTACATGTTCGAAAAATATTTCTAGCGTATTGAATTATAAACCTTATCTTTCCACTTTTCTTTTTTCAAATGTCCGCAAAGAGTCATACCATTATTTCATACGCATCAGTACTAAATTCATATTATTCAGACAACAATTCCTTCTTTAAATAACACGAATTAAAGTTTAATTTTTTCAAATCGTTTAAATGGTTTTGATTTGATCGGCAAAATATCAATCTGGATCAAATGTAGGCGTCATTCATTACTATGTGCTGTACAAATGATCTAGGAATCAAGAAGAAAAAAAACACATCTAGGCTTCATATGGCCACCACATGCATTGAAATAATGCTTGATTGAGAAATGCGCGCCCAAATATTCCCACTAAACAGTATGCTATGCCATAGTTACTAACCTCCTACGACGTTTGCTGGCGACGCCTCAACCATGGAGATGAAAAACAAACTGCCCGCCCGGCGCCCAAAGGAAAGAAAATCTTGAAAAATTTGAAGGCCATGACTTTAATTTGATTCAATTTATTACAAATTCAATGATTACGGACAATTGATGCGACTTTTTGTTATTTTTATTCGATATAAACCGATTCGCATGCCTACAAAATATTCTAAAAATAATTTCATTTGAATCGGTTGGGTCATTTCGGAGGAGTAGTACTACAAACACCGTTACAAGAGAATTTTATATAATAGATTGAAAATTTATTTACATGACCAAATAACTCAATTGACAAAAATGACAAAACTGTCAAATTGGATGAAATCTGTTAAATTAACCGAATTGACAAAGTTCACTATAAACCTCGATAAAATTGAAAAATTTATAAATAAAAATCGACATGTTGATAAATTTTCAGACATTGACTAAATTGACAAAACAAACTAAATTATAAAAATTGACAAAAATGGTAAAAAATGGAAAACTAATGGACCAATCGAATCAGTGGAGAAATGGGCAGAATTTACTTAATTGAAATATCTATATAACATAACAATAAAAATTTAAAAAGCAACAAAATGACATAACAGCCAAAAATGACAAAAAACTAAGCTAACGAGTTTGACAAAACTTAGTAAAATTCATAAAATTGACCAAATGGACGGAAATTGCAAAATGAATAAAATGTATGAAATTGTGAAAACTATTGAAATTATGAAAACTGTCAAAATAGTCAACATTAATTAAGATTTGAAATAGGAAAAATACGTTTCTTATTGATTGAGGCTTAAGTAATATCACTTAAGCCTCAATCAATAAGAAACGTATAAGCATCAACTAGAACAGACATCGGTCCCCGGAGAAAGATTTCATCCATTTCAATGTGTTATTCCCTGGAAGAAACGTGGAAATTCAACCGAATGCACCAACATTTGAATTTCAAACACGAACGCTTAACAATCAGCCAGACAGCCCGACCAGACACGCGGCTAATTCCTGCAGGGCCAGTTTAAAGACGGGGAAAAAGTTTCCTACGCAAAAATCGAGTACCTAGTCCTAGAGGTACTGAAAGCTGCAAAAGTTAACACCATTTGAACCAAATCGCGGCGATGATATTTTTGGATACCGTCTAATGGAAGTGAAATACAGTTTTGGAAAAAAGTGCACGTGGGCAAGAGGCCAACCGAATTTACTCCAATCAACAGTAATTCAATTCACCTGTGCGCACTTATTCGAAGACTCTTGAAAAAGTTATCTGATTCTTTCGGAAGGTTTTTTTTTTATTTGTTCGCCGCCAAAGTTTCGTGGAAGAAAGTTCAAATCTGCTCTTCGAAGGTTGTGGGTGGTTGGTAACATTATTCGATATTGCAACCGTGTGCGGCGTTGCGTCTGGCTTGAGTGAAACTGAACTACTCACCCTGTGGGGGAAATAACTTTCTTCCACTAGTAGGAAGAATCGCTACACTTTTGGACTTGGTAGATGAATTTTGAAAGCTGATTTCGGTTCAACATGAAAAGTCCTTTCAGTTGCAAAGGTCTTGCAGCAGTGTTTTTAAGGAACGAAGCAGTTGGTAAAGTTCAAAAGTTTCATTACAACGCAGTCGGGTTTGCTAATAGTTTTCGGCAGGTGTAGCTAATCCGAGTTCTTTAGGATCAAATGCATGCCGGTTGGTGTGTGTGGGTTCTGCCTCGGGGGAAGGTCCATATCAATACATTCCTACCTGGCATGACGAGCTGGAGCACTTAGAAATATCACTTGCACTTGCACTCGACATGACCGTTGCCGACGGTTGATGCGCGAACACTGGCGGGGGCGCGGGGCGAATGCCCGACTCGAGGCGGGATTATGTGACAGTTGAACGCGAGCGAGGGACAAACCATGTGTCAACCAACGAGGGGCTATGTGATGGTGACGTTGGAATAATGTGAAACATTTCAATTAATACCGATATTCAACAGCTATAGAATGTCACGCTCCACATCCCCCTCCCACTCTCAATAAAAGAAAAAGAAAACCTAATATATAAAAGTTTGAAATTTAAATCGTTGTCTTATGTTCCATTTTTTTCTTATGTGCATTTTCACCCTTTTCAAATCTCTTTCTTGGTTGAAACAGTTCTCTGCATGGTTGTTTCGATTTTATCGTGTATTGAGTAAAACGGAATAGCACAAAAACAAAACAAAACGAAAAATATAAACAAGCTACTTGTGAACACCCGAATCAGCTTTGGAAAAACTTCGAAATTGTTCCAAAATGATTTTGCGTTTACACGACTTCGTAAAAGACAAACTTAGATCCAACTTAGCAATTTGTCCAAGCTAGTTTTTTGATTACTGTTCTATCTATTTCCGGTAATAGATTTCTCGCTTAGTATGTGTTGTAGTAGTGCATATCGTTAAGAAAACGGGCTCCTGTTGTGTTGTGCAGTTCGATCATCCCAGCAACGACGCTACCGGAACCAGCCTTACCGAGTGAGAAATAGTCACGATGACACTGTACCACATGAATCTGTGCCTCAAGACAGAATTGTCACTCAAGTACCTTAATCACACACCGATGGTGACACTGGTGAGGAAACCTAAAAGGGAACCGGACATTATTGTCCCTATAATGTATTCATCGCCAAACATACTCCGTATGTATGGCCGCTCTAATTGAAAATAGTCACACCTACAGTCTCATGTTTCGGACGCGGAAATAGTAAGGGAACCTCCACCGTACAAGTCACAACAAACGCAGAATGCGAATTCCGTTTTTAATCCGGTCATCACTCGTCGGATGACACGCTAACGATCTTCATGTAAGTATTGTTGCTAAATCGCGTTCATTCAAACTTCTTCCAATTCCATTAATAACGGACATTTTGGTTGCAGAGAATTATAGGAAAAGCTGGTGTGAATGCATCCGTGTTTCGAGGGAACCCTGCGCTCTGTTGCCATTCTATCGCTTAACTTATCCGTAGAATTATGAAAAGGGGGCTGGTGGTTGTCTTCTAACAAATGTCGCGGATAAAAGCACCTGGACGTTCAACATCTAAGAAAAGGAATAACCTGCCTATCAAATTGGTTCGATGGAAAATCAATTGCGCCCAAATTTAGATGATTGAAACCTCCCCTGTGGAACACTGCTGCCCTCGCCGAAAAAATAGTGTGCTTAAAAAAAAAATTAACCGAAAAAGCTTCGCATAGTTACGTGTTGTTAAAAGTGGCCTACAAGCTCAGAACACAGATCGATGGATATTGACGGTAATGATCCGTTCGGTCACGCAGCGTATGACGCCTTATCTCTCCATCATGCCAATATGCAAGGCACACAGACAATCGCTAAATCATCTTCTTTCTTTCAAATGAAATCGCTTCACTATATTATGTTCAACAATATCGCCCACAAAGCAATTATTTTAAGAGTCCGAATGCAAAAATAACGAACTATTAGTTCAACGTTGCTCTCATCGTGTTTAAGGGCAAATTTTAGATTTGCGTGCTTTCCGTTAGTACAGCAGCCATTGGATTAGCGATATCATGTACAAAATCGGTGCTTAATAAAATTTAAGAGACTCCGATCGAGTAGTTCGGAATGTTATGTAAGAGTAAAAAGGCGTTCATTCTACAAACATGCAACGACAGTATATAATATTTGAAACAAATAATTTGTACCAGTCTACCGTGCCAGTGTACCAATTCCTAGTTAGTCGAATACTCTCGTATTTCTTGTTGTCACTACCTCAATACATTCGTCTCCTACAAATCGCATCCATACAGGCATCTTTTAGTTTACTTTCGGAAGACGCGACAGGTTAAACTATCATTATCAAAAACAGAATTAGTGTGATTTCCCGTTAAAATAAATGATGTAAGCTATGTTGAATATTTTGCGTAGCTTAGTTCTTCTATTGCTCGATTTCCAGAGGATTTTCAAGGACCTTATTTCAGCCTAAGTCGTTTCAATCTTGTGACTTGTAACCAACAATCGAGGATTCAAGTTTGAAATTTGCAAACTGCAAAATGACAAGAAACAATTTATGCAGATACTGTTCTCAAACGCATTTAAATATGTTGCTTTATTAGATGTTAAAAGCAGGCTGAATGCAGGTTCACTTGTTTCCGGTTACAAGCCACACAGCAACCATTCTCTAATGAAGTGAACATATTCGCTGTCTTACGAAAATTGGGTAGTAATTGGGGTCTCTTCAAATCCATTAAGCATCAAAAAAGCTTTCTCGCGTTGCGCTTTCACAAACACCAAACTTCACTATTTGGCTCACACTATTTGGCAAGAACCCATTTTACTCATATTGCTCGAAACAATTTCCCCTACATTCAACAGTGGAATTTCGCAGTTTTAAAACTGTTGAAGCCTTCAAATCTGAAATCTTGCATAGTATTCAAGCTATGAGAATTTTGATAAAGAAGTATACTTAACAAGCACTCTAAATAAAATCATTTCTTCTCGTCAGGAAGTGCTCTCTGCTAAATCGTTCATTAAAATTATGCTTTCATTGGAAGAAGTCAACTACTTGTTTTTTTTTCAATCTTTCTAACTGACCGATGATATTTTATAACTTTTAACGTTTATCGGTTTCAACTGACGGAGAATAAATAACCAGCGTGACAACAAACGTTCTTCTTTCCGTTCCAGTTTTGCTAGGCGAAAGTCCTCATCGAACTGACGCAAGTTTTTATCGTACCAGGATTAACGTATTATAATTCAATTTATCCAGGCGGTAGTATACATTGCACCGAAATAAAGACATTCACTCAACTTACTTTATTGATGGAAATCTGCATCGCATCAGAGCTTCATCGAACCGGGCGGAAGTCTGCATCGCGCCAAAATGGGTATATTTTTTAAACCTCTCCTTTAGTTAACGGAAGGTTGCATCACATCAAATACTTTATTAATCAAGGCGGAAGTCTGCATCGCGCCAAAATGGGACCATTCTTGAATGTCGTCTTACTGACGGAAGTCTGCGTTGCGCCAGATTTTAACAAGACAATTATAATCAAACTAGGCGGAAGTCTTCATCACGCCAAAACTGGGAAAACTCTTGATAACTTTTTCTCGACGGAAGTCTGCATCGCGTCGTTGGTTCAGGCGGAAGTCTGCATCGCGCCAAATAGAGTTCATTGTTCAACCTTACTCCATTGAATTAGGCGGAAGTCTGCATCGCGCCAAGACTAGGAAAACTCTTGAAAACTTTTTCTCGACGGAAGTCTGCATCGCGTCGTTGATTCAGGCGGAAGTCTGCATCGCGCCAAATAGGGTTCATTGTTCAACCTCATCATGCTGACGGAAGTCTGCATCGCGTCAGACTTAGCAATCAATAAATCTAGGCGGAAGTCTACATCGCGCCAAAGTATGAATACTCTTAAACCTCTATTGACGGAAGTCTGCATCGCGTCAAGTACTCCATTGAATTAGGCGGAAGTCTGCATCGCGCCAGCTGGGAAAAACTCTTGAAAACGTTTTCTCGACGGAAGTCTGCATCGCGTCATTGGTTCAGGCGGAAGTCTGCATCGCGCCAAATAATGTTCATTCGATTTATACCATTTATCTAACGCAGGTCCGCATCGCGTCAAATTTTCGCAAGACAAACACTCAAACTAGGCGGAAACCTACATCGCGCTTAATCACGTACTCTTGAAATGAATGTGTCTTGGCGGGAGTCTGTTCCGCGTCGTTTTTTCTTGCAAAAAAAAAAAAACTCAACCACATCGCGCCATATCTTTATTATTTTTTAAATTGCAATTACTGACGGAAGTCTGCATCGCGTCAGATTTTTGGAATTCAAACAAAGTGGAAGGTAGGAGATAGTTCTTGGAAATCCCTTTGCTGACAAAGTCTGCATAGGATCAGATAATTGTAACATCAATATTTCCAAACAGGTTAAATCTGGAGCCGGAGCACACAATTCACATCCATTCAATTTTTTCAAATTCCAATTATTCTACGATCTTTCCAAACGCATCTGCTTTTATGATAGTATAAAAAAAACTAGCTCCAAATATTATCACAGCTTCTGTTGAAGCCAAAATTCAAAATGGCCGCTCTACATTGAAGGCAAGAATCATCCTTACCTCTTTTTCAACGAAAATGAAAAAAATGGTTCTTAAACAAAACGTACCTAAATATGACGTTATCCAGCAGGATCGCCAATTGTGGGTTCTGCCTCGGGGGAAGGTCCATATCAATACATTCCTACCTGGCATGACGAGCTGGAGCACTTAGAAATATCACTTGCACTTGCACTCGACATGACCGTTGCCGACGGTTGATGCGCGAACACTGGCGGGGGCGCGGGGCGAATGCCCGACTCGAGGCGGGATTATGTGACAGTTGAACGCGAGCGAGGGACAAACCATGTGTCAACCAACGAGGGGCTATGTGATGGTGACGTTGGAATAATGTGAAACATTTCAATTAATACCGATATTCAACAGCTATAGAATGTCACGCTCCACAGTGTGAACCGCACTTTTGAATCGGATAATACCGGGACAAATTTGGTTTTCTTTTTTGGTCACTTGGAGTTGCAACCGTTGCAACGACACGAGGGGGGATAAAAAATAATCTAAATTTTCAATAAATTGGAACAAATTGAACACAAGCTTGCATGCAATAAACTCACACACAATTTAAATTAAAAAAATAGAAAAATTGAGTTATCTTAGAGCGAAAATGTGAAAAATCCCGAATTCAAAGGGTTAAACAATTCTCATCTTCTAAGCTTTGACTTTTGTCCTTTCAAATATTTGATTTTTCAATAGAATACCTTAAACTTTATTAATTCTCCGTTTCGGGATTTTCGTAAAAATAGAAAGAAAGGTGACAAAGAGTAGAATTTAATATTTGTTCCGGATTAACTTTTTATGATAAGTACAGAAGCTGTGAATAAAACAGGGAAAGTTTACCTTTATGGTTGTAGAATAAAATAAAGTGTTACGAAAGTATTCAACAGTAATAAACCTACATGAGATTTTTTTTTTGCCCAAGCTTTCGGCGGTGTGGCCAGATATTTTATTTTAAGAGGGATCAGATGTCGCTTCTTTTATATGCAGGTTCACTATTCAACATTAATTAACATGTTCAATCAAAGGTTTTTTTCTAGTCTTTCCAACTAAACTATTGAAGCATGCGTGCTTCAAAGAAACAGTAGATTTAAAAAAAAGTTTTGAAAAACCAAAGTAAATTGAATAAAATTTCATTAAGCAAATTTCGTGCGTAAAATATTGTTGTTCGTCAAATCAAGATGATGAAATAGACTATAAAAGCTATCATAAATTAAAAAATAAAACAGCATTCTTTGAAACTTTTTTTCAGTTTTTGCGCAAGAGCAATTCGAGCATTGTACACCGCGCTACTGACATTTGGCATACAAACGCGAATCTTCAGCGACATCACGCACACTATCGCAGTTCAGTGGGCTGCCTTTGTTGATAAACAAACGAATTCCGAACAGAGTCCGGTTATCAGTTTGTCGCGTTCCGGGCAGTGTTTTTTTCGAGGTTTTTTAATCGCTGAAATGACCAGCGGACGTCCACCGAAATCGCACGTCAGTAACCCACATTTGGACAATGGCCATCAGCTGTTCAACGAAATGGAAAAAAACGAAATCTATCGGAGGGCAGCCAAAATGCTCCAGGAACGCTGTAAAGCCATTCAGAAAAGCAACGAGCGAACCGTGCACAGGTAATTAAAAACAACTCGATCATTTTCTTATTTCAAATGGTTAAGGCGAAGTTGGTGATCGCTTTTAATTTTCAGAATTCACATGGTGAAGAAATTATTGAAAAGACGAACCCGGGAGGTGGAAATACTGAAAAATCGACTAGACAAGCATAAAGATGGATGGCGCTCAGCTCCGCAACCGATGGCCGTGAAGTTGGAAGAAAGTCAAGCCGATATCTAAGTACCTTTTGAAATATTTTTAAATTAAAGTACCTACGATTCTAATTTTTTTTACGGAAAATTATGTTTGAGAACGTTTGATTTTAAGGAAAGAAATCCTTGGTTTTTAATTTAATCAGTGATGTTCACTTTCATGCTAACCTAAATTTTTTCTTTGAATTACTAATTTAAATACTTTTTCAATTTCTCTTTTTTATTTGGAAAATAAGAAGTGATTAAATCCGAGGTAGTTAAATCCGTCTTTAAGAAAATACTGAGATAAAATTAGAATTTCGGAGTGTGCTGCTTCAACTAAATTGATAAATTGGTCTTCGGCGATATTGTCTCCAGCAAGCAGCGCATATTACTTAAACATTCCTTCGCGATTTTCGAGGTTTTCGTCCTCTATCCATATTTTCATATATTTCGGTGATTCCTTTTGAACAATGAGCAATAAATTTTAGCTCTCCGTGGGTTGCCACCATATTGTGTCGTTGCACTGGTGCCATTTCCCGGTGCATTCTTTTTCACAGGGTTCGGTTCTATACAGTCAAGTTCTCGTCCACTGAGTTTGGCCAGCCAACCAGCCAGTAAGTAAGGGCTATTGATTTAGGAGCGTTCGGTAAACGGATGTGGTTATTTTCTAGGAACATTTTTTTCCATTTTTTTTTTTGTAAAATACATGCTTTCTAGCGGGTATAATTACCGAATGAAAGGATGTAACCATTTTTGCGTTTTTTGAAACCTCATTATTCAACCAGCAACATTTCAAATGTAACGAGGCACGGGCATTTGCATCGGTTATAATTTATAACCAAGCGGATGGAGAAAAAAATCCGATCATGGCCAGGTCATTAACAAAATGAATGGTAATTTTTTAAATGTCTTAATTTTGCTCCTCGCAATCGGGAGTTGGCTCCCGCAAGAAAACAAAACGAATTTCACACAGTTCTTAAAATTGAAGAGGACTTAAACGAGAGAAGTTTTAAATCAAAACTTAAAGCGGATAAAAAACAAATTAAAATTTTTTACTAAAATTTCGTCACTTTTGAATTTTTGTTATTTTTACTATTTTTTAAAGTTATTATTGTCGTTATTTATTGGTAATTATTTATTTTCTTTTGTTACCCAATAACTTTGTTTTTCACGTTTGTCATTTCTGCATGTTAGCGCATTATGTTTATTTCTTGTTTGTTTTTTACCTATTTGGCATTTGGCATTCTTCAATTTTCTAGTTTTTTGGCATTATTGTAACATTTTTATTTTAGTTTTTTTTGTCGTTTTTGCTGCTATTGTCATTTTGAATTTTTACTTTTCTGTGTTCTTCTGTCAGTCATTTGTTAGGTTTTTCGCATTTTTGTAGTTTTTATGTTTATTTGTCATTTTCGCCATTTCTAAGGATTGTATCATTAGTGTCATGCCTCATTCTTGATATTTTTGGTCACTTTGCTTTTTTAAGCATTCTCTTAATTCCATTTTTTTTTATTTTTTTTTATTTCCGTTCGTTACGTCTAATTTTTTAATTTGTCAATTTTCGGTAATTTATGTCGTTTTTTCATCAAATGTTAGTGTTATGACTTTCTTCATTTCTGCCTTTATTGTTTTTTTTTCATTTTTTGCTTTTTTGGCATTTTTGTCTATTTTGCAAATCTGATCATCTTCTTGTGATTTTCTTAATTTTTGGTATTTTTATCTTTTTGAATTTTTTGTCGTTTTCTTCTTATTTGTTATTTTATTTTTTTTTCTTGATTTTTGATAGTTTTTTTTCACTATTAAGCCTGAACAAATTTAAAAACCCTCATTTGTCACTTAGATTGAGACATCACGAGGGGCGGGGGGGATAATAAAACATAATAAAAAATATTAAAAACGTTGGAACAATTTAGACAAAAGCTTTTATGCCTGTATGTCTTCCTTGACCTAGTCATTAAGTTATTGTGTTACTTGAAAATTCCAAGAAAGATAGATCTTGCTTAGATTGCTTTGATTCTGATGAATTATTCGACCAAGTAGGCGCACAGCACATATTAGAGCATAATTACCTACAACAAAAATGCATTCAGTCAATTCTGCACAAAATCGAGAAATCGTGTTATTGGATCTCGAATACAAAGATAACAGAATTGGGATTTGCTACAGTTAGGTTTTCGCTCTTTCAATTGTTTGAATTTTTGAAAAGTTTGCAATTTTCTATAATAAAAAACTTTAAACTTTATTTCATTGGTTAACAACCCCTTCCATTCATTTTTCATGGAGGGGGTTGTTAACAAAAGAAGAACTTGATATTTGTTCCGACCTTATTATTGTTATGATTATTTTCAATTTTGTAATATCTGATTTGGAAATTTTTCCTTTTTTTTTATTTGTTTTTTTTTATATTGGCTTTTTGGTTGAATATTTGCTTTCGGTCAAAATAAATGTCAAATTCTTCTTTTTGACTTCTTATGTCATTTCGGTTTTGTATTATTCTGTCTATTTATTTTGTATCCTTTTTAACAGGTTTAAAATTTTCTATGGTATTTTTTTTTACATTTTGTAGTTTTTGTTCATTTTTGTTATTTTTTCCATTTTGTTTTTTTTTTCATTTTGTTTTTTTTTATCAGAATTTGAGTCATTTTTAGTATTATTTTTTTAAGTATCGTCAAATAAGTACAAGTATAGAAAACAAGGTTAGGATAATCAGTTTGAATGAGATTGAAGTAGAAAACATATGCACACATTGAACACATTTGGAAGTACAACCTCTTGAGAGAGGCAGTACTTGGATGGAAGTATAAATCCCCTGAGAGGGGCAGTACTCGAATAGCGGTACATAGTCCCCTAAGAGGGGCAGTAGATGAATAAAAGTACAAACTCCCCGAGAGGGGCAGTACTCTAATGAAGATACAAACCCCTAAGAAGGGCAGTACTTGGATGGCAGTACAAACCCCCTGAGAGGGGCAGTACTCGAATAGAGGTACAAACCCCCTAAGAGGGTCAGTACTTTAATTAAAGTACAAACCCCTTGAGAGGAGCAGTACTTGGATCGATGTTCAAACCCCAAGAGAGGGGCAGTACTCAAATGGAGTTACAAACCCCTGATAGTTTCCTCCTTCGTCGGGAAGCTTCTGAGTAGTGTGTTTCCGATCCTGGCAGTAAAGCATACAAAGATAAGACTCTACCTTCTGCCATAACTATTTTTTTAATTTGCCGATTTTTCGTTATTTCAAAAGCTTTTTCATTTTTGTCAATTTGTCACTTTAGTAGAGTCTAGATTGGTGTCTTTTTTTCAAATTAATTCGACTTCAGTGACTATATTGACAAAAATTAAAAAGTTTATAACATTGCAAATTTTAAAACTTCTTTTGCTAATAGCGACGGGCTATTGTCATTTTTGAAATTATTTTATCTTTTTTTGTCAATTCTTTCATTTATGATATTTTTTCGTTTTTGAAATTTTGTTCATATTGGCGTACAAGTGTTTTGAACACAGTGTGTAGTTTTGGTAGTCTAATTTGAAATATTCATTATGCATTTTTCAATCATTTGAGAATATTTTGTTTCTTGATTTGACAATTTCTAGCTCTTTTAGACTGTGATTTTGAGATTGTGAAAATCACATCATTAAGTAAAAGTGTGTTACAGAGCCAGAGCTGCAAAATAAAGTATGTTTCCACATAAAATCATATTCATAAAAAATAAACAAAATATCTTAAACAAGAATGTTGAAAGCTTTGGATAAAATATTACCGCTTCGTCGAAACACATTCATATGTTTGCCGATAGGACCGTAGAATTTCAACATTCCAGAAATAGCTCGTTTATGCTCTTTCGCATTTTCGCATGTCCCAGAGCACAGCTAACAGGTTCCAACTTATATTTTCTTCATTTTATATCCATTTGTATGAAGATGTATAGGTAGTTTTCGCTTCCTTGGAAGCTTTCCTGTCGAAGGTTTTTTTTTTCGTTCTATTCTTGTCTGTTCCAGGCCAGCTTCCATTCTGGCTTTCGGTTCCGTGTTGTGATTCATTGTTATAAGCGTTTGTTTTTTCCACTCCAATAGTTCGGATTATTGGTTGAATGAATTTCCAGTTATTGTTTTCGGTTCGTAACTCGATGCTGTTACAATGTGCCAATCCGAGTGATAGAAGAGAGTCGATATGAAACGGTTGAAAATGATACCATTCGAAATCGACTGTTACAAGACAACGGACAAAAATCTCAAACTTACTATTCATATTATTTCACGGTTTTAAAGAAATGTGGAGCAAACGAATGAAACGCTGGAAACTTTCTGCTGTCAACTACAGAATTGGAAATGTCTCAAAAAATTACCTCAATAATGATATTGTGTCTTTCCGGACAAGTTTGATTGTTTTGTTTCAAACTTCTAGGACAATTCCAGAAGCAGCGTAGCAAAAGAAAGCTCATGAATAAAATTGTAGCTTCAGTTGTTCCGCTAGACTTCGCACTAACGAGCTTTTGCCTTTCGCATGTTTCCATTCTCGAGCAGCAGCAGCAACAACGAAAGTATGCATCTCTAGATTTATCGATAGTTTCGAGCGGGTAATAATTGCCCGCTAGCCATCCTTATCGGTCCATTAGGACGCGCAAAATGACCATCTCCCTAAGATCGATGTTATATTTTCGCTCTTGTTCACATGCGATTCAGATAACCCCAAGAGTCGAATCGAGACAAGCAAATCTTCAAAGGACCGTTAACTTTTGTCGAGGGAGAGCGTGGGAGAAGAAAAACCACCCAAATTACCCCATCAAAGCTTTCTGTCACAAAATGTGGACCACCACACCTCCATAAAAGTTGAAATCCCGTGAAAGAAGTGATGGGCGGACGAAAAACTGGAGGGTCAGAACAAAGGAAACGCACCACTACACTGTCTAGAAAGTTGCCAGAAGCAAAGCTGATCGAACCCATTTGGGGTGTTTGGTTTGGTGGACATTCAGGCGCAAAACGGCGGCAATGGTGGAATAAAATCAGCAACGGAAAAACACGATGGATAAAAAAATATTTTTCCTCGAAAAGCCTGGGGTGATAATATGTTCGATAAAAGAAGATACCCCTTTAGAAAAACTTTGGTGTGAAAATAGAAAGAACAGTTAAGCCTGATTTTAGAGAAACAAAACAGTTCAGTGTTTGAACCAAAAAATAAGGAAGCACTGTTTCTCAAACTAAGAAGAAAAAATATTCCAATCCAACTTTTAAGGGTCAACCATTTCTTTCACATATCTCACTATTATCCGATGTAAAGAAGCCGTACTACACAGCTTATCCGTTTCTATATATCGTCCGAAAAGTGTTGACGCTAGATGGACGACCATCGGCAGCGATAAACATAAAAATCATTTCCACTCGCTCACCCAAACATATCATTTTCTGGTCATGTTTACTTACGTAAGGAAAAAGAAGGGCAAAAAACCGTGGCCGGGGAATGCGTATTTACCCCGAGGAAGCATGGACGATATAGTTTTTTCCCCAAGCGATATAATCTTCCTCCGGAAAATTGCACCTCCTACCATCCACAAAAAGGTTGCTTTCTGAATTTTCTCGTATGTGGGAGAAAAGATTCAATATCATTCCAGTAGCAGCCAGAGGAGCAAACAATGCAAAAAAGCATACCAACATAACATAAAGGATCCATTCAGCGAATCGCGTTTCCTTCTGCTCCCCTTTCTTATCATCTCCTACCAACATCCTACATGTAAATGTGTCTGAGAAGATCGTGGAATCGTTTTGGAGCTATTATCACGTATAACATTACTTATCGATTTGTCGTTTGTCGCCGGCGATGAGCAAAGCGAACAGCCACGAGATCCTTTAAGTTCGATAAGCCACGTGGGAATGCAACTTTTTTGATACTTGATACATCAAGTGGGTCAGCTCTTTAACTGTATATTTTCCTTTGATATTAGACAGGGATGAGCATCCCGCGGCCCGCGGGCCGCATGTGGCCCGCGAGGTCCTTTTGTGCGGCCCGCGAAGCTTTTTTCAAATTTTTATGCCTTAACTTTTTTCTACAATGGACTGTTAGGAAAATTTATATGACTTGATCAAATATGCACTTATCTGCATTTGCCCCACAATCATTAAGATTGTTAACTTTTTCTGGCATTTTAAGCATCTATTATTTTCTGTTCAAGGCATAGAGGCAACATTCTTTGTTGCCAACCCGTTATCAGGGCTAGAAGCAACCGTGAGGCAAAAAAGTAGGGCAAAATAGTTACTTTTAGGTAAAATTAGGATGAAATTAGTGACCAGATCAAGTCGAAGACTAACTCAATAGTGATTCCAAAAATTCCTATAGATCGATTTTAGAAGGCTCTTGGCCCCACTTATAGAAAGGCATATGTTGGACAAAAAGCAACATTTTACCTAAATGAGTTTTGAAGATTTACGAATAGCGACTACAGAATTCTAAAATTTTGTTTGACGAAAAGTTTGAAGAATAGACTTGATGTTAAGTAAAGATTGGCTCAATATTGAAAAATAAATGACATAAATAAAGAAAGTCATGACGTAAAAATAGGATGATCCTCATAAAAAAGTGACAACACATTGATACAAGATTGAAAATAGCTCACAACAGTATGTTGACAGAAGATAGACAAAAGACTTACAGAAGCTTTGTAAAAAAATATCGAAAGATTCTAGATATTCACACAAGAAAGGACACAAATTTGACTAGAATAATCTTCTCCGCAGAATATAATTTGTTAATTCAAAACTAACTCAAAAAACATTTGCTAATAACAATGAAACATCAAGCAGAATTTTAAAAAAACCATTAAAAATTTAAAAGGTTTTAAAGCACCTATAATTTTTTTGGAAACATTTCAGAAGTTCCTCAGAATACTGTAAAAAAATCATGAGCCAACCTCCAAAAAGGTGGAGAGATAACTGAAATATTTTTTGAAATCATCAATTTATTCCAAGCTATCTTTTGAAGGATATCCAAGTAACAATTCGTGTTTTTTAATGCACTCCAGTCCAACTATGAATTCAAATGTCTATAAATTTACAAACTTTGAAATAAATTAACGGATTTTTTCGATTCGATTAAGTCACTTTTCACAAGTTTACCTCACATTCAATTCAACCAAGAGCATTAATAAATAATAGCATGGCAAATGTTACCTGTCATGCCATGCCATTACTTTTTGCAATTTTGCACTTAGATGTGGTAAATATTAGTTTTCATAGGTTTACGAAAGAAGGAATAGAGAGGAAAAAAAGAAACACGTCAAATCGACGTCATTCTTTGGGTAAACCTGATATAAATACTGACTACGTGTCTTGAAACGATCAACATAAAACGGAATTTTCAATAATTAGAAAAAAAAGTTGGAAAATTAGCTCAGTTGTAAAGTAATTATTGGAAAATGTGACTTTAGTAACCAAATTTCAAAATAAGTAACATCTGAGTGACCAGTCTGAAAAAAGTGACCAAGTTACCAAAAAGTGACCAACTTCTAGCCCTGCGTTATATTGGAGTTTTTTCTTTATTCATGATACATTTTTCCTAATTATTTAACACCTTCTTCTTTGAAAAGAAAAATCCATTGAAGTGAGTCGGAAGAGCAGCAAAAATTGGAAGCTACACATGATCAAAGGGATTTCGAAGTCCGTTAGTGAAGTCATTATTTTTGTTTCAAGCGAAAATAAAGTTGTATGATAAAAAATATGCTCAGCTGATTTTTTTTTAATTATTCTATCCAATTCAGCAAAAAAACGCTTGTTCTGTTAGCATTCAAATATTGGAATAAAATTAAACTAAAACCTTGTGAAACATTTTTTCATTTCTGAATATTGACGAAAATTACGAAAATTTAATAATAAAATCTGAATGAACGATTTTAGATTTTTTATCAACATGAATAAGCCGGCATCAAAGTGACCAACAAAAATGATTAGTTCTTGATAGAAACAATAGATATTTGACACTCTGTGGCTCGACTTAAAAGGTCTTTGATGATTATCCGTGATGCTTTTTTCAGAAATTTGATAGAAAATTTATAACAAAAATCAATAAATTGAGTTATTTCACTTAAGATTCGCATTCCACATTACCAAAGTCATAATATAGCATTAGAAATCCTATTCCAATGATATCTAAATAAGGTTAAAAAATTTAAAAATCTGGAGAAAATTCTAGCATTAAGAACGTAGTTTTGAAGATAGTTACTTAAAAATATACAAAATAAAACATTTTTCTGTGATTTAGACAACCTTGCTCAACATATCAATGCAATGATCCGATACAGAGCTTCTATTAAAAAAAACGGAGTTTTTACTGGGGAAAAATCTAGGTTTTAAGCACAAATTTTAATTGGGAGAAAAAACCACAGAAAGTTAATTAGCGATTCAACGACCAACGCTTCGAATATTTATTTTTACACCCTTACTCATCACTGTGTAAACTCCAGAAGATTTTTAAATGAAAGCGATGACGAATAGTACCATCGATTTAAACAAGAATGTTGTAAGAATGAATGTTGTAAGAATGAATGTTCGCCAAGAAGACCTATTAAAAAATTAGGAGAAATTAAAAATGGCAAAGATTAAGTGATGTACGTTTTAGATATCGGGTATTTAAAAAGTCGTCTTGAATTTCGGGTTTTAACACGTCCGTCGCCATGTCACCCATATTCGGGTGACGGGTGTATTTCCTGGGAGGCCCCGTCACATCAAAATGCATGTGACGCTCTCTCACTCAAGTTAGCCGCTCAGTTTAGCCACACGTTGCAAATAGTGGAGTTCTCCCTGGTTGCTTTCTTGCTCCGAGATTTTCTTTGGGCCCGGCAAGTAAAACATCCAAAATGAGCGTGGCGACGAACGTGTTAAACATGTGAATTCGTTTTATCGTTCCTTTTTCAGATTTGTTTTCGCCCAAATTTTGTAGTTATAAAAATGACGTGAAGCTCTACTATTTATAAAAAAAGTGATTTAAGTGCGGCCCGCTGACAAGATTTTAAATTTGAATTGGCCCGTGGGTTGAAAAGGTTGCTCACCCCTGATATAGGATTTTTACTACTCGAAACAGCTGAAGTTAAAACAAACAAAAATTATTTAATTTTTATCAGTAGATGCGACTAATGCATGAAACGACAGGATGTTATTTAGAGGAAAAAAAACTCATTGCATCCACCTTTTAGATGAAAAATCACAAACATGAGATGTGTAAGCGCCAGATGACACTTCCAATGAGGTTTCATCGATTGTTCGCGTTAAATGTATTTAAATTTTGTTTATTTGTAGTATATCGCAGTGAGTGCCATTTGTATGTTAAGTTTTCTCTCCCAAGCAGTCCCCAGATGATTAAGCCCCCTGCTGTCAGACACATGCACCGACCAAGCTTAGGAACTTGACCACCAGATGGCCGTCAGCTGAACTCGTTGGTAGCAGATAGCAGACCCATGTAACTTATCGAAAATTCTTTCTATACGCTCAGTGCTGCTCTCTTCTGAGAAGGGGTATCATAACAGGCGACTAAAATAGCTTGTACACCCTCCATGGGGGTCAATGGTTTGAGTATTCAACAACTTCAACGTCAAATAACATACAAAATTATCAAAGCAACCGTTGTTCGTATTCGCACTGTTGGTATCAATTTCAACATACTTGTTTTTATGAACAAAAAAAAATCCTAATTGAGCATTCAATAGATGATTTTCTTCTCGAACAGAGTAAAATTAGAAAAGCAGAGTTTCGGTTTATTTCAAATTCAAATCAAATTTTTCCGATTGGCAATATATGGTTAATAATTCGTCCAAAAGGTCAACCAAAATATATTTTTACCATTTAAAGCATTGTAGATGGCTCTGAAGTACTCACTTCCAACAGATATACTTTTAAAGCAGATTTGTTTTTCCAAGACACACATTGGTTACCATGGCTAGATGCATGAATCTTGTTGCCCCAACTCTTAAGGTGGCGTTGCGAACATCGAAAGTCCGTATAGAAGAATTAATGTTCGCGGCAAAGCCCACTTCTTTATCTTGAAGTGACGGTATCTTTGCAGATAGCTAACGTAGTAACGATGTCGACAAAACCCAACCCGAAAAGCAAGAGCGCCAAGGCGATGGCAACGACCGGAATGATAGGTTTAGGTCGGTCAAAATGGAACTGGCTGCCTCGTCCACTCTTCAAAAAACCACCAAAGCGCGGACATTATCTTTTGACTAAAAACCAAAAAAGTCAACCATACTCGTGAGCTGTGAGAAGAGTTGTTGAAAAGGTGTGAGTAAGCACATTAGGTAAGCCAGTGGACCGCCAAAGACCCTTGCCTAAATACACGCTCATCCTTGTTTGTCCTCGCATTAGGACCCCTTTGGCTTAGGCTAAAAGCCTTTGTTTCCGGCGTCGTCGTTAGGCAAGCCATTGTTATTTGGTACTCATCACTAGGCCGCATTGGTGCACCGACGAAAGCCATCGTGTTCCAAGGCGAAGGAAGTCTGGAACGTGCTGTCGGGGTTCCCACGACGCACAGTGGTCCAAAACCCAGAAAAGCTGGCAGAAAGTCGATTTTTGAAGCGCTCATTATTATCTATCCAAATATTTCATCGTTTTCCAGCATTTTCAAGCTAAATGAAACCATGAAAATGATAGTCTTAAGTTTACCCGTTTCGGAGTTCTCAAAGAAATGCTTAGAAAAGATTGAATATTTTTTGAAAAATTCGCAAAGATTTGCTTACATTGAAAAACGAATAGATATTCAAATCGCGAATATTTATTGCTTTGCAATTATTTTTATATTTTTGTTAGGCATATTTTACACTTTATCTAATAAAAATTTGTGATTTGAAATAAAGTTGAAATTTTTTATATGGAGTTTAGTTGCAAAAAACCATAAGAATTTTGAATTTTATAACTTCAACTAGAGATTTATAAAAAACTCCACATAACTCCACTCTAATTTTACGTTGGATAGATTCCCACATTTCTGGGCTACAAAATATGGCAAATTGGGCTGCCTTTTTTTGCCATTTTTGGAGAACGACGTCAAAGAATTGAACCACTTTTTTCATCAAATTTGACTTCTAAGCCAATATCCTCCCGGATCACGAACTTAATTGATATTTAATTGGATCTCTAGGTTGATTTTTCTCAAAAATCCATTCATAAAACATCATTTTCATATTTTGAAGCTCTATCAGTATGAATTTCTGTGTTATTTTTACTACATATAAGGAAAACTCCCAAAACATAATTAAATTACGGTTTCTCAAATATTCTTCTGATTATTGTTAAAATCATGGGACCTTTTTGCTGATCATTATTCATGAGAACCAAATGAAACTTTAATAATTTTTAGAAACTTTTATGGAATTATTTAAAAAATATGAAATATGAAATAAATTTAAAAATAAATATTGAAAATAAGATTAAAAAATTTAGAAAATATGAAGAAAAAAATTTGTATTTCTCGTTTAAAATGTAAATTAAGTGGTTTGTGTTAAAACAACCATTGATATAATAAATGATCGTTTAAGAAAAAAAGCCTACAAACCATAATTTCAAAATTTTGATCAGTAATGGCGAAATTGTTGAACTATTCTCATCTATCATAAAATTTCTATATTGACTCGTTACTTAATGAAAAATTAAAAAAGTGATCGGTACTAGAGCGTTGTCAGGTCAATCTGTATTGATTTATTTCATATGTATTGTAATTTTGAGATAATTTTAGATGTAATTAACCTTTCTAGGATGTGATAGATTTTGCAGCAATCTGTTGGAAAATTTTAATACAAGAATTTACTTACTGAGATATTAAATTAAAATAAATTTTTCGGATTCTCACATTAAAAAAAAGAAAATAAAAAGAAAATATGAAAAGAATGTGTTATTTTTTGTGAAATTATGATTATTGAACAATTTTGAAAGGTTTCAGAGCAAAAATGGTTGAAAACAGACTTTTTGCCAGCTTTTTTGAGAATTGGACCACTGTGCGACGGAAGCCTTTTTGTGCCGAGGCGGAGGAGTCTCTGAGACGCCGGCGGAAGTGGTAAGACGAATCATACAGATGGACAAAACTAAAGAAAAAATGTCAGAAAAAATGCTAACATAAAATAATTTTCGTGTTCCAGGTTAACGTCATATTGTTCATTCCCGTAATTTTTAATAATCTATCATTTTCAGTGTTTTTTTGTAATTCAAACACATTTTTTATGCATTTTCAGTTGGTATTTAGATCAAATTTGTTATTTTTATAATAAGTATCGCCATATTTATCATTTTTTTTTATTTATGTTGACTCCGTTTTTTTTTGTTAATTTTCTCATATTTGTGATTTGGTTTTTTTGTCAACTTCATTATCTTTTTTGAAACCTTTTATAATTTCGTCGTTTTTATATCATTTTGGTATTTCCATAACTCGTCAATGCTGTCGTTTATGTCATTACAAAAAGAATATAAATTTTGTATGTATGTAATTGTATTTAATGCTATCTTTAATCTGTTTTGAATTTTTAAATTTTGGCATTTTCATCTTTTTTGTTGATTTTGCCTTTTTTTAAATTTGCTTATTATTATCATTTTTGTTATATCTATCGTATGAATTATATTGATACATTTTCTAATTTTGCCATTATGTTTTCATCATTTTTTTTTCTTTGTGATTTTAATGTTTCGTCATTTTTACCATGTTTGCAAATATAATAATAGTAGGAGTATTCCTCACTCCCCAGAAACTTGAAGGACACATGAAACGCGCCTCCATGTGAGGAAAGTTCTTACGAACATGAATAAATGCTATCGAGAAGACCTAAGTTGCCATAGACTAAATTTCGAAAGCTTCTGGCGAAAAATGTTAAGCTCATTATCACCAAAACTTTGTGTCCCGATCTGACAATTATACTAAATACAACACAAGTATATCTACTATTTTTTTTTTTTTCGTAATATCTTTCATGATAAGTAAGCTGAGTTCGTTAATAAATTTTCTACTCAAAATATGATTTTGATTTATCGGTTCAACATGTTTTGGAGTTTTCAAAAAATCAGATGTGCCTAAATGAAAAGTATTAAAAAGAGCTAATTCTACACGAAGAATTTTTTCCTTTACCAATTTATTCATTTTAGAGAAATGCTGATTTCCATTTACCAAACGTGCTCCAGATAATAATAATAATAATGATGATTTGGTCATCAATAAATCTCAAATCATATTGCCTTCTTATGATTTCTTTTATGAAATATTCAGTATTGTCCAAAAAGTGAAATTTCCATCAATGATTGTTCCAATTCAAATGACATTAGAATCTCAAATTGTAGATTTATTAGCATACTCCGTCAGTCGGGACCTTTTTCCATTCGGCAGAAAACAACACAAATTGTGAACCATAGCAACATACTTTGCTACACGAAGAAAAGTTGGAGTAGGCTGAAATTCCTATGTTGAAAATAAAACATAAATAAAATTTTCTGCGTGGTCAAAGAAATGCAAGTTCAAACACGCACTTTTGTAGTTAAGACACGAACCCACGGTTGATGGAAAGAATGTTCAGAGTTTCCTCAGTAGGTACCTCAATCAGCGTCTCCAATTTTCACATTCACAACAGAAAAAGATTTCAAATGAAAGGCCAAAGCAAGCTACTGTAAGTTTGCTTACGATGATTTCAGTTGAAATTCCTCGCTGTTTCGAATGATGATGACGTTAATGATTTTCAAAGTGCACCTGATGATTTTCAAATGAAAATCGAGATCTTCAATTTCAAACGAAAATGAAAATTGTTATTTTTATGTAATTTTTTGTTCAATTTAGTTTTTTTTTTTGTGATTATAAACTATTTTAAAAGGGAACTAAGCCAAGAGCTCTAAATTCATTCAATATTAATATTCATTTTTTATTTAAGTAAGGGGAATTGATTTAAAAGCATAAAAAAATTCTAATATTAATGAAAATATTTTTTTGCTATTTTGATAGTTTGATTCGGTAAAAAACGTCCTATTAATTTGTATTTTTAGACTAATAATTTACTTATTTGAAGATTTTCAGCCAGGCATGAAAATGAAAGCGATGATTTTCAATCGAAAAAAAATTCTTTCATTTGACTGTTATGCGGACCGGTCTGAATGTTTTGTTTACTGACTTTCATAGTGTGACAGCGAGTCGATGTGCTACGGTTGGTGGCCTACACGCGAATGCTGTGCCAGCGCGCACAGGCGACACAAGTATGTTACTCGAGGTAATATGCGGTGGAGGCGTACATGACTATATTAATAGGAAATCTTACTTACAGTATGATGCATGTTTATGGCATCACCACATCTCCCTTTTTCTTTAAATAAAATAGTTATAGTTATTGTGAGCCCGTTCAAAGGTGTAATGTATATGGTGCAATGTGAACATTTATTTACGATCTGGCATATGTTTTATTATTCGACACGCTTGTATTGCGTCTTATGATAACAAGCTGATTAATCTTTTATTGTTCCGTATTGTTTCATGTCAAGCCTTGAATCGGATTTCGTAACCCATTTCCACGGTGTATCCTTTTCCGAAGAATTGAACTAATACTTAAAATCACTTACAATTCAAGTTTTATTAACTTATCAACGTTGAGGTATTTCTCTTTTCATTGACTTACCATGAATGAGTGATATACCACCAGATATCTAATTGATTTTTTTTTATAAGAAGAGACTTTCGTTCAAGCATCAATTCCCTTATCTCTCTTCTTTTCTTTTTAAAAGAAGTACAACGACCGAAAAAAATAATCCGTTATCAATCTAAGGATTCATCCAATATCTTCATTAGCTCGTTATTTTCTTTTGAATATATGGTATATGCATTTTCAATGTTTGTTTTTATTCTATTCAAATCTATACAACATGCAAAACTGATGTAAGTAACCAATCAATCCTACTCAAAACTTTTCTGAGTAAGTTCATAATTTTTTTTTCAAGCTTATTCCTTGTTCACATGTTGGATTATTTTACTCAAAACTGTTTCTGAGCAAAACTTATGTAGATTTACTCAAAGCTAATTCTGAGTAAACATAAACTTCTTTATTTTATTCACCTCTGAGTAATTGCTTTTCTTCAGTCGTATCTTGTATTGAATACATTTGAAATCCCATAAAAAAGAAAACAAAAACGTTTTAAATACACCTGATGTACAATATTCAGCTTACAGAATCATCAGTCAAGCCGATTCTTTTTTTTTTTAAGACAAAGATTTGCTTTCTCGAGATCCTATAATCATCTACGTTCCGCAAAAATCTGTTTTTTTAAATTATTTTATGTTCAATGACTTTGGGGTTAAAACCGAATCAAAAGATGAAATTAGGAATTTTAGAAAATTCTTACGTAAGACTCTACGGCATCTTTGTCAGCTTATTTTATTACTAATAAACAAATTACATAATAACCCCTTACTAAATGTTACAAATTAAATCTTTTTTTTTTCAATTGAAGTTCATATAACAATAAAAATTTACCATTAGTTAATTTGCTTCAAATTTATTTTAGCATAGACAATCCAGAGGTTTTAATGTACTACGTTAAATGCTGAAATCTCCTATTTAGCATAAACTTTCGAATCACAGAGCCAACATGAATTGACGTTGTCCGCAATTTCTTTAGTATTTGTATGTATGTACTATGTATGTAATTATCAACGAGTAAACTTGTTTTCAAATGAATTGCATTTTTCGAACCAAAGGTATGTCTTTTTTCTGTAAATAAATTGTACTTATGTTATAAATGTTATCAATTACCACATCAGAGGAAATTGCTTCTGGATCACCTTATACTTATTCAAACCTACCAGAACCTCACGGGTCAGGTCAACACAATTCACAAGGAATTCCAAGTAAAGGCTTGGACGGTTCTTCATTAAGAGATTTTCTAAAACTACAAAGTATAACATGTCATTATCAGTTTATATGAAAACTTGATTTGTCTTATGCTCTCATATTCTTATCAAATTTTACTCTCTGTTAATATTGAGAAAACCTTACACACCACGTGATGTGTTCTTTTAAAAATACATTTTTCTTTTAATTTTAATCTATGTTTCCTTCAAATCATGTTTCTGAGCAATCTTTTTTTTTTTAACTGAAAGCTGATTTTGAGAACATTTCTCTATCAAAATTAACACAATACTCCTTCTTTTCTATGAACTAACTTTGCTTCTTGCATTTTTTTTTTTCTTCGTTACTCTCTCAAAACCAATTCTGAGAATACTCAATATTTTCACTCAAAACAATTTCTGAACAAACTAAAAATTTTCTTAGCCAAATTTGATCAAATCTTTTCCCATGACTACTCATTTCTTCTTTTTCATTACTCTCAAAACCAATTCTGAGAATACTCAATATTTTCACTCAAAACCATTTCTGAGCAAACTTTAAAACTTCTTAGTCATATTTAATCAAACTTTTTCTTGTCCCATGACTATTCATTTCTTCTTCTTCAATACTCTCAAAACCAATTCTGAGAATAATCAATATTTTTACTCAAAACCATTTCTGAGTAAACCATAAAACCTCTTAACCATTTAATAAAACTATCTCTTTTTCGGCAACAAGTTTTTTTTCCTCCTCTTACTCTCAAAACCAATTCTGAGAATACTCAAACATTTCTGAGTAAACTATTAGTTTCCAATTTTACTTCGAAACTTTATCATTTATCGATAATCATACGTATTATCATCTATCTCAAAAACGAAGAGCAATAAATGCGCTTTTTTATTCTTGTCATAATTTCCTTTTTATTAAACAGTTCAATATAAAGAATTTCGAATAAAAACTGATTTCACCTGGCATGAAGCAGAGAACACAATGACATCCGGAATAAAGGAGAAAAATCGTGGATAACTGTTATTATGTGATCCAAGAGGAATTTTGTTGGAGGCATCTTTATTCCATTTACTGCTACCTACAGTGCTAGGTTCGCCATTCTTCGAATATTGAAAACATCATATTTCTATACGCCTAAATCAAAAGCAATTGAATGAACAAATAAAATAATATTTGTCTATAATTATGTTTCTATAACAAAGGTTATAGAAAAATTGTTAATGATAAAGGTTATGACAAGTAATTTATTATCTAGTCCATAAACCCTTTTAGGCCTGTATAATCCTGAAAGATTTTCAATTTTGTATGCATTTTGAATATCGTACACATGTAGGTACATTACAATTAGAAATGAACGACTAATCTCACCATACGATCTGATTTAACTTCAACGTGTTTACGTGACATCTCATCGTTTTGTCTTTGTCATTTTTTTTTTTTACCAGCACCACAATATTCTTTCATTTTTTTTTTAATATTATTAGATCTTGGTCAAACTTCACAAGGTTTTTTTTTCATAACTTAATATTCAGAGTTTTTATCTATAATGAACATTTTAAACATTTGGCTCGTCCATGCATGTATTCATCATGATTCAAACATTTTGAAACAATACAATTATTGGAAAAAAAACATAATCAAACATACCCGATCTGTTCAAATTGATAAGTAACCTATAGTTAGTTTAGCAATCTCTCAAAAAAAAACAAATTATTCTTCGAAACATTTCGGAGCATGAACGGAAATGTCAACTTATCATCGCTTTCAAGAAATCCGCTACTCTAAACAAAATGTCAGTATCATTCTGTAAATATCAATAAACACGTCCGATGGCATTTGTTGAACGTCAAACTTTTTTTTCATTTAAAACTTTTTCTAAATAAACTTAACTTGGATTTCTAGAACAAATGAATAATATTTCATTTTGAAAATGACTCAACACGCTTTTAACTGAACTTCTTGTATGCTTTCGCCACTAAAATCATCAACTTGAATGTTTCTCTTCACTCAAAACCAGTTCTGAGTAAACTTCTGTTTTTTTTTTCGACAATGCTCAAAATCATTTCTAAGCCATTGAAACAATCATCTCAAGCCTTTTTTCTAATGGTTCCTTCAATACTTCTGAATTCTCGATCTTATAAGTCTGTATCTTCAGTAAATAATGCTACAAGAATTCAATGTTAAATTTTCCATGATTATCGTTTTCCAGCCTCTATTTAATATCATACATAACATTTTAATGAAATTGAATACTGTACAGTATTGCGTTTTCTATGTACATTTTATTATATATGTTCTAGAGCTGCCTAGCTACGCCTCGTTGTAAATTCATTCAATGAAATAAAATTTCAATTTCACGACAAAAATTGCTAATGAACTATTAGGTTTTTTTTCGGAAGCAGATGAAATCAAGCTGTTCAACATCGAAGTCGTTAATAAATATTCATCATAGTCGATCAAACTATTGCGCCAACCCAGCAACCATTCGTTTACTTATGTTTGGCTTTTGATTTCGTTCTCAGACACTTAGGCCCAAAATCTCTGTGGATGATCTTGATACAATGAGAATATCATATCATTGTTCCATGAACTCTTCGTCTTTTAATGTTTCCAGATATCTTACTCTATATCTTCATAATAAACCAACAAATGCGCATTAAATGCAAAATAAGCCACGTACATATTTCCCGAAATATTATCCATTTAACTATAAAACATAAAATTTCAACACAAATTCATTCGTACAAATACTAATTTACTACTGTTTCCAAGAAAAACAGCATAATACTAAAATTATGCACACCACTGTAGATTCATATCGTCATCCGTTGCTCTGAAAATAACAACACACCTATTGAGGTATCGTTGCGCACTTTTCCTCCTACTGTGTCGCCGCCCTGAAATAAACTTAAAGCTAATAGAGCACCCGCATCTATGTGGACACTCCGATAGCAGACGGGTTTTTACGATGTACCCAAAGCCGTCTCTCTCTCTCTCCCTTGCCAGAACACAGCCAGTGCACTGTGTCGGCTGCATAGCTTGTTTAGACGATCATACGATCGAGCGGCGCTAATTTACCGTTAATTCTGTAACCAAATCGTGAAGTCTGCTGGCTCACGTTTGTCTGTAATTCAAATCAATACAGTGACACCAGAGAACATCGTTCTCCCAGAATACGCGTACTCATTTCCTTATATTTAGCATTCACAACTCGGTAAAGAAATTTTACATACCTGATCAACTCCATACAAAGACAAAAACCAATTCAACCTTTGTCAGGGAAGTTACCAATTTCCCTTTACTTCAATTTGCTGAAATAACTCCCAATAAGATCATTTTCTTTACATGACATCATCAGTGTAACCCATCTTTCATCACTGTGAAACCCTGAACATTTTTCACAAATTAACACGTATTCCCATATATTTTCTCAATCTTTTGTTTTTTATTCACAATGATGGAAACTCTTCAAAATCATTTATCGACCAGCCTCACTATCACTTTTTGTTAAACCATTTCCTCAAATTTTCAACCATGAGGCACACAAAGCTAATCGATTGCCGATTTTAGTTTCAACTTCCACACGCGTCGGTGCATTTCCTAAATTATTTCTAGACCCAAAGACCCATTCGGAACACAGATTTATACTCTTCCAGCACGCGTCGGGTACTTTTTTTTCGTCGCCACTTGTGACAGCGAGTCGATGTGCTACGGTTGGTGGCCTACACGCGAATGCTGTGCCAGCGCGCACAGGCGACACAAGTATGTTACTCGAGGTAATATGCGGTGGAGGCGTACATGACTATATTAATAGGAAATCTTACTTACAGTATGATGCATGTTTATGGCATCACCACACATAGCAACCTGAAACTTATAAGTTTTCATTTGGCGGCAAAAAAAGTTATTCGATTGTGAACTTCCAACGCAGTCTAGATTCAAATGATTGAATGAAAATTGGAGACCATGACCTCAATGCTTGAAATTTCCTTCTAGTAAGAACTTTCTCCAGGAGGTGGTGCTGATATACATGTCCTTGCTGAAGTATAAGAAGCATGCTGAGAGTTACCAATGTTGATTATAATATGTTTGATGTTTGTCAATTTCGTTATTTTCATTTTAGCTTTCTTCGTAATCATGGTCTTATTTGTTGTTACTATCTTTTCTATCATAATTGTTTTTTCTCCTTTATGTCGTTATTTTAATTTATTTTTTATTTTGATAGTTGTCAAATTTTGTCAGTGTGATAACACAAGATGCAGGGTAGCCACTTATTCGGGAAAGTCGGGAAATGCGGGAAAAATCGAGATTTAAAATCCATCGGGAAAAAGTCGGGAATTCCTCCAAAAAATCGGGCTCAGCTGCTCAATCAATATATTTCAGTGCCTTCAATGCGCCAGGATAGCTGAAAAAAATGTGAAACTAATACTCAAACCATGTTTTAAAAAAATGATCTCGAAACTTGGAGCAACTCAAAAATGATAAAATTGTAGACTTCAGTTCAGGTCCAGTTGTTACCGTGAAGATCTACAAGATTTTTTAGATTATATTACTTTGCGGTCCTTAAAATGTTAACTCCCGTTTAACTTGCATCTTCTTTATTGTTTAAGTAACAGAATGTTTCAGCAAAAATTTGATCTAATTTATCATCTTATCAAGCACATAATGTGTACACGTACACTTGTGTAATTAAAATAACTTTTGTAATAAGAACTTCGAATACGGGTCGATATCTGCATATGAAGTGCAGTCAGAGATTCGTCATTTACTTTAGCTTTAGAAAGATTTCTTGAATCGTTCAATCTTGAATTAGTGGAAGGATCAGACATAAACTTTAAATGAATAAATATTTTGAACGTTGTGAACGTTTTTTAACGAATTTTTTTACGAGAAATTTGATATGATTGACGGAAATTAGATTCATTGATTAAAAACAACTTCTTCTGGTTCTTACAATTCATAAATTTTGTCTCTTATATGAATATTTGTACATTCTACTGAAGTTACTCGATCAAAAGCTGATGGCGTTTAGTTCGCTCAGGTCGAATTCCGACCATTTGTCCTCTGGTATATGATTTAAAATTCTTATATATTCTTAGATGAAATAACAAGAAGAAAGAAATGAAAATTTTTATATTCTTGTGGTTCTATGAGAAAAAAACACGTCACTTAATTTCTGACCTAAATTAACACGGTGTAATCACAACCAGTTTTGAACTGAATTCACACTTAAAAAATATTTTCTTGGAAAGCCTAGGTTATTAAAAAGTTTGTAAAATACATTCAAGCAAAGTCTTTGAAAAAAGTTGAAAAAAAAACATGATTGCACACAAGATTCTTCTTTGTGACATGATTTTACTTTTAAGAAGTTTTATTTATGTAAATCTTAGATATTTTATGGCATTCAAAACGTTTTGCACTCTACAACAATGTTGTCAAATAAATTAAAATCTTTGATATCAAATGCTCAAAAAATTTTTTGAGTGATTTCAAAAACAGTCATAATACAGACCCCGTTCGTTTATGGGCACATTCGATTTTAGCAATATTTTATTTTGGCAACATTGAATGGTTTTTTGGAACGACATTACCATGGATAAACACCATAAATACGTTCTTAAATGGTAATAAAATGCAACAACAAAAACAACAAATAAAAAAATATAAAGTACTCAAAAATGACAAATGTGGTGAAAATTAAAAAAAATAAAAACCAAATACAAAAAATAAATAAAAAATGATGGATAACGAATGACAAAAGTAGAAGTATGAAACATAGACAAAGTATGATTTTTCATGAATGTTCGTTCATCAATGATTTATTAAGTATTTCACTCAAAACAGGTTAATTTTAAATCTCTCAAATGCCATATCATCAGAACTGAAAGTGATAGACATAATCTGACAAAATATTCGAGTTCAGAACGACAAAAGTTTGCAAAATCATTCTTGAAACACATGCATCAAATATACTGTTGTACTGTTGAATTTGGATTTTTTTTTAAAGTTTGTTAACTTTTGTCTTTTTGTACTATTTGTCGTTTTGTCCGTGCATCGTTTTGTTATTTCTCCAATTTTGTATTATTTTGTAATTTTTTTATATTTGAAAACTTTGAGTGTTTTTTTTTCAAATTTCGTATATTTTTTGTTTTATTTTTTATTTTAGGTAGATTATTTTTGAGTAGTTTCAATATTTTTTGTCATATTTCACGTTTTTATATATATATATATATATATATATATATATATATATATATATATATATATATATATATATATATATATATATATATATATAAATATATATATATATATATATATATATATATATATATATATATATATATATATATATATATATATATATATATATATATATATTTATTTGTTCTTCAGTTCAGCCATTTTTGTCTGTTTTGATAATTTTCAAAATATTTTGATTTAATATCTGAGTCAGTCTCGTCATTTTGGTCATGTTGTGTGTTCGTTTAATCGTTTTGGTAATCAGACTGTTTTTAACAGAACACACTCGGCAGTCGGACGTTTTTCGGGTCTGAGGTTAGTCCAGTTGGGAATTTTGCGACAAACGAGCGAGTACTGTATTTGTAAAATTGAACATTGTTAGTCATCCTGTATTTTTTTTTTAATTTCGTAAATTGAGTGAGTTTCAAAATTTTTAGGATTCTCGAAATTTTATTTTTTATTTCGTTTTTTTTTGTAATACATAATATCTATAACATATAACATATTGTTATTTTCGAATTATTTGTAATTTTTTGTCATTTTAAAATTTGTCTATAATATCACTTGTCCTTTATTTCTGAATTTTAAATAATTGCATTTGTATAATTTTTTCCCATTTTCAGATATTTGTTATTTTATCAGTTTTCCTATTTTTAATATTATTTTAAATCTATCAGTTTTATAATTTTTATTATTTTTTTAATGCTTGTTAATTTTAGCATTTAGTTTCAGTTGTTTTTCTCATTTTTTTTGTATTGAAATTTTTTAACTATTCTTAATTTTTTTTTTCATTTTCATTTCATTTAATTCAACCAGTTTTGTCAGTATTGAAAATTTGTTTCTGCTGTTGTTTTTGTCATTGTATCAAATTTGTTAAAATTTTCACAAGTCATTTTTTCATATTTTTTTTCAAGTGCCTGTCACATTTGTCATTTTCATATTTTTAATTCTTGTCTTTTTCCATTTAGATTTTTTTCTCCAAAATTTTATTTTTATTTGTTATGCATTTATCTTAGTAGTTATTTTTATGTTAATTTTTTTGTAGTAACCATTATGTTTGTAATTTTTCTCTGCAAAATAGATTCAGATTGCTTGTTGGTTTATACATGTCGTAAAAAAACTTCGAAAATAAGGAAAATATAATTGAAAAAAAAAACTCATTTCGTTTTCATTTTGAGAAGATGGAAGACTCTTTTTAATGAAAATTCTAAACTTTTGTTTGATGTGAGATTTTCAAAACCAATGAAAAATCCTATCTTTATTAAAGTGATGAATAAATAGGCGATATACCAGGCATTTTTAAAACATTAATAGAACCCTTTCTAACAAATTTAGCATGACTGAGTAAACATTGAGTCTACAACGCATTAAAGTCTCCGGCCCCTGCAAAACCGTATGATGAGTAAAACATAAAAAAATATGATGGTAACGATCGCGAACGTTTGCAATAATCCACTTATAAACACTCACTGAAAAGCGTGCGGAATGAGACAAATGGGCGTGTTTCTCGACATTTAGTAACAAGATAATTATCGTCTACCCCAAGCTTAGCTGTTGTTCTGTTCTAAGCACTGACCTAGCATATATGAAGTCGCCGACATTCTACGTCACCTCTACTTCCTATGACTCGCTTGTGATGCTGCCGCAGAACGAAAACTTTTCTGAACGATACGCAACAACTAACAATATATCTAGATACCGGGAAGTTCCCAACGTTCGATTGATCCGGTAAATGTGATTAACAGCGCTGCTAACGATTGCACTACTTTCTAGATAGAACAGTTCGGTTCGAAACCTCAATAGATAAAGTTCAGACGCGTTCCGGATTTCATCTTAAAATTCGATTATATTTGAAAAACCAAAATGACACCGCGATCGCATAATGTTTCATAGATGTTAGTTCTAATAAAGTAACACAAACAACTCAATCGAAGTTTTAGTTTTGTTTTTAAAAATATCGATGGGTTCGTCGCTTTTGCTCTTACAAGTCGTTTCTATTTCGATCACTCTAAGTTTCGCGGCAAGTGGTGAGTTAACCGATCAAACACTCTAAATAGGTCTCGGAAAAGTTCATAATGATTCCTTTTAACAAACAGTGATAACGGCTCACGATGATCACCACCATGATGCAGCTAGCTGTCCAGTACCTTTGATAACTAACGGCAGGGTCTACGAGAAGCGGCACGGTAAAGCCCAAATGTTGAAGGTGTTTTGCTCGCCTGCATTTACAATCCTGGGAAACGAGCTGCTGACATGCGTCGATGGAAGCTGGGATGCGCCGATTCCAGATTGTGCAAGTGAGTGTTATTACGCATCAATGATTTAATGTTTCTCCGGGTAAATAAGAACTGAACTGAGTGTTTTAAATACCTACGTTAATCTTGTATTCGGCATTTTGTACTAAGACTCAACAATTGTTTCCTCCAGTATATCACTAAGATATTCCGTAACACTTAGAAACTTACAATATAGGAAGAGTAAATGCACTTGAAATGGATCGAATAGAAGTATGTACGAAAGCTAGATTTAAATTCATCACGACTCATTTAAAAATCTATAAAATCTATTTATATTGCCAAACCTGATCAAGAAGTGCGATTTTTAAAATGCTTTCTAATTTGTCAGTTTGCCCCTTAATGTCACATTTAGCATTATCCATCGAATATTGTGAAGATTTGTATTCAAATCGGCAAACTACACTGATGTTGTACATAATCTGTTCTTAATCTGAACTATTGAAAATAAAGTCTTAAATCTTTGAAATGGTAAGCTGTATTTATAAAGGATTTCTTTAAATCTTTGAAGTAGCTCGAAAATCTGGTGATTTTGGCTTATAACACATTTCACGCACTTGTACTGCAAGTGATTTTTATCCGTTTGCGTATCAAAACATCTCAAACTTGTCAATAATTTTAATAATTTATATCACACAAAACCAACGGAAAAAGGAGAAAAAAAATTTCAAAATGTTTTATATTATTTTGAAAATCAAAATTTTTTTTTTGGAAGAAGTTACCTTTAACAAAATAATTAATTAAAATATATGGACGGATTTTTTTTAATCGCATAATACGTTTTGAAGCCAGCAGACTGCTTCATTGTGTAGAATAAAGAATTTGTTTATATTCAAATGAGAGTGTTTTAAAAATCGAACAAAACAGTCGCAAATGATTAAATTCACGTCACAAAAAAAGAAACTGAGACGTTTCTGAAACACTAAATTTTATTGAAATTGTTTGGAATCCAGCTGATGTACAACAACGCAAATGAGGGAATTAACGTCTCAAAATTGGAGTATTTTTAAAATTTTATAAGGAAAATATGCTCTGAAAGTTAATTAGTTCGTTATGTCCTATTAAAAAACAAAAATGTTAAAAAAAAAAATAAAAATTTTTTTTTGGTGATTCTGTAAATAAAGACTGTGGAAAACAGTAGTAATTTTAAGGTTTGTCTCCTCAATATGTTGCTATTCAAGTGTCAGTCAAAATAAGGAAAAAGTTATACAATTTGCAACCGTTTGCTGTTATTTTTTTTAATGTTCAAGTAATTGCAAACTTATTTAAATTCTTGATTTGAGTTTGACAATTGGCTTTTGAAAAAACTATAATATTAACAATGTTAAACAACACATCAAATATACAAAATCCGGTGGATGATTTAAAAAAATCATGGTTTTTGATTAAAAAGATGGCAAAATCAACGCAAATTCTACTTTAAATTTGTAATTTTCAGCTAAATTAAAATAGGGTGAATCGGGACGCAAATGGGGAAAAATTCTTGTGATCCGAATATCAAGCACTCTACACACTATTTTTTCCCCTTTCAGGCCTAAAACCGTCCTTGATGAAATGCGTAAAAGCAAATACAGGGCTAGAAGCGACCATGCGGTAAAAAAGTAGGGCAAAATAGTTACTTTGAAGTGAAATTAGGGTAAAATTAGTGACCAGATCAAGACGAAAACTAACTAAAAAATGACATTAAAAACTAAAACAAAACGCTTTACAGACAATTCTGTTAATTGAAAAACGTTTTTTGGAAGGCTCTTGGCCTCACTTGTAGAAAAGCAATATGTTGGACAGAAGAGGAACATTTTAAATGACCTTAGATAATTGAATAATAGCGACCGCAGAATCCTAAAGTTGTAAAGGAACAATGGGAGGGAACCAAAAGATCGTACTGTAAAGACTAGAACAACTAAGCCCGACAAGAACTTCGAGTTTATTCATTTTCTTAGAAAAAAAAACCCACAAATTTTGAAAATTCATTCTGTAGTGTATACACAATCAGATTTTTTTCAATGTCACTAAAACAGTTGATAAAGTCTAAAATGACATTGATAAAAATTTAAAAATTTGAAATAAATTTACAGAAACCAAAATTTTCAACAAAATTCTTATATGTTAGAGATCTACAAATGCAAATAAAAAACCAGCACATGTTTAACGAAAAGTTTAAAGAATTTACTTGAAATTGAGTTAAGATTTACATTTATAGAAATTTCATTTCATGAAAGAGTCATGAAATTAAAAATTGTGAGGTCCTCATGAAAAAGTGACAAAACAATGATAGAGGTTTGAAAAAAGATAAAGGACAAAATATTGACAGAAGATTGACAATGACTTAAAAAAGCTTAGCGAAAAAATTAACTTAAGATGATAATAACACAATAAAGCTAAATAATATTACGAGACTAATCTTAAGAATAGACGAGACTAGAATATAATTTTTCAAATTTAAAACTAACTCAAAGAGAATTTACTTACAAAAGTGGAACATTTCGTAAGAGATTCACTGCAGACGTTATTGCATGATTCACATAACAATCATTAGAAAGATTTACTAGAAAAATATTATGTTCAAAAAGGGAGGAATTTTAAAAAAATTATTCATAAATGATTTAACACGACAATTTCTTTGAAAAATTAACAGATCCAAGAAACACCTCAGAAATATTGTATCCATCCAAGAAACAACTGTTGGTAAATTGTAGAAAATATATCAGTAAACCTCTAAAAAAAATACAAAAGTTACTGAAAATTATCGAAAACTTCAAAAAGAGTTTGAAATCTATGTATATCTACCAATCTTTCAAATGATTCGAAAATGTCTAGAAATAAGTGTGGGGTTCGTTCCGGAGTCTACCGGAGAACCGGCCTGTCGGCCCGGATTTACTTTGTCTGATCGACGTCTCTTCGGTTTCTCGCAGTGCGGTGAAAGCGCACAACCGTTCTGGCGCACAATAAGGTAACTTAGAAATGAAATATCTGATATATTCGATTCAATTGGGTCACTTTTCGTAAGTTTACTTCCCATTTTATATGTATAACGAAGAGCAATGAAAGCATGGAATGTTTCCTGACATGTGATTTAGTGCACTGTACAGATTTTGATTATTTTTTTTAAATTAAGTTGAGAAATATTTTTAACAAATTCAAGCTTTAAAAGGCATAACACTTCAAATCTTGGTTAAACATGTTGTAATAGTGTCACTTTAGGAAATATTTTTTCTTGACACGAATGCCAAAACGTTGGTAAAGTGTCACAAATAAACAAAAAACTAAATATTTTTTAGGCGAAAAACTATTTTTTTCAAATTTCCAATTGTCATCCATATAATGTTTAAGTGTAAGCGATATATCAAAGCAAAACAAAACAATAATCTTCCTTACTGAATCTGAGCCATTCTCTAAATTTAGGACGTGTGAATTTCCACAGGACTCGAAAGGAAAGAAAAGGAACCCATCAAATAAATAATAAACGAATAACCTAATAATAAACTAATGAATTCACTTGTCGTCAAACAATATCCCCCAAAATTATGAAAAATAATGTAGAACTGAAGAAAATTTATTTTTAAGATATTCCTAAAAGAATACGGGATCCAGCTTTCGCCGGAAGTCTAGAAATGAAAATCTAAATTTTATATGAATTTTTTTGCCCTTTGAGTTAAGCACCACCATCAACATCTCTCGAATATGAGTGTGGGTGATGAAAAAGGTATATACTGGGATTTGGGAACATATCCACAAAGCGAAAAACCATGCACTTATGTGCCTTCAAAATGATGGAAGCTAAAATGAACGAATTTTTACTGTTGAGCAGTTTCTAAGTAGATACACGAGTTTCTTAATAAACAAGCAACTGTCCCCCACTTGGAGAAGAACAAAAATTAGCGTTTTGATAATGAAAACCCTTTCAACTTTATTTTTTTCTTTGATTAAGTTTGGTTCAGGGTAACAAAAGACACCATCTAAAATTGATCGTTTAGCATCATTTGACAGAAATATTAAGGAAATAGTACCTACAAAAATTGTCCTGATTCGGTATTAAGAATGACTTGGCGAAGAAATTAAAATTTTGAAACTGGTCTACGATCAAAATTATATGTATGCTATCTCTTGCAATTTGAATTCCCCAACGAAATAATTATCTTGATAATTATATCCTGATCGTGAAACTTGAGCTGAATCTGAATTTTAATTGTGAATACATATTCGTTTTAAATTTAAATTATGCACCTGATCTCAATATTCGAATTTTGGATCTGTTTCCGAATTCCAATACGATTCCTAAAATATACAGTTTTATTTTGTTTCGATTATAGTCGAATGTATGAGAAAAATTACATGATCGAATTTTGAAAACCGACCATATACATTTTGAAGATTGGCACAAAAAAATGACCTGTGTAAAATTTCAGCCCAATTCGACTTGTTTTTTAAGTGATTCAAAGCGCTCAACTTTTCGGTTTTCGACCTTCAAAAATCACCAAAGGTGGGACCAAAGAAATTTGGAATATTCGAAATATTAATTTTTATGTCAAATGACTTAAAAATGCATAAAATTTCGAAATATGGTACTACTTCGAAAAAAAATGCATAAAATTTCGAATACTTTACAATTACAAAAATCATGTAATGGGCGTTCAAAGGAAATCCGGATAATTGAAATTTTAACTTTGATGCCAAATGACTAAAAAACGCATGAAAAGTTGAGATCTAGCGATAACTCGAAAATAAGTTTTTGACCAAAAATCAACTTTCTGGGATTTATACGACTTTCCTCAAAACGGCTTTTTTTTCGAAATGTCCCAGAGGTCGATATTCGACAAAACCATTTTTTTTAAATAACACCAGCTATCGACGTTTCATGTATTTCATGTAAGTCATTTGAAATCAAAATTAAAATTTTGATTTTTCCGATTTCCTTTGGTCCCCCTTTTGATGATTGGGCGCTTTGAGGCACCCCTACATTAATATCGGATTCGTTTTCACCACCCGAAAGTATAGACACTATAATTTAGCTGAAATTTTGCACAGGTCACAGATCGGTTTGCGGAATTCGACTTGACCTATTTGGCTGCAATCTTAGTGTACATAAATACAACACTTTGGAAATTCAGGGCTAAATGCTTCAAAACTTACCTCGCAACTGAATATTTTTTATATGTGTATGTTCTTTCGTTGCTCAGTTGAAGAGCCTAACGTGGATTTAACACGTTCGTCGCCACGCTCATTTTGGTAGTTTCACTTGCAAATTACTTTGGGCAAAGAAATTTTCGGAACGAGAAAGACAAGATGGAGAGCTCCAGATTTGCAACGTGTGGCTAAACTGAGTGGCTAACTTGAGTAAGAGAACGTCACACGTTTTTTGATGTGACGGGGCCTCCCAGGAAATACACCCGTCACACGGATATGGATTCCATGGCGACGAACGTGAACGACGAACATGTCCGTGCAGTACACTGAGGTTTTTTTTTTACGCGGGGTTTCGTCCCGCGTAAAAAAAATCCGCGTAAAAAAACCGCGTTAATTCGAAAATCCGCGCAAAAAAAACCATGTTAATTCGAAAATCCGCGTAAAAAAAACCTCGTTAATTCGAAAATCCACGTAAAAAAAACATTTTAATTAAAAACTCCGCGCAAAAAAGTACGTTACTAAATAAACGCGTAAGAACCATGATTATTTAAAAATTTGCGTACAATAATTGTCTATTTTTAAGATAAAAAGAAAATCAATTAGATTAATAAAATAGTAGAATATAGTGAGGCTTATTTCACAGTGTGGAATTCAGATCGTCTCATGTCTCATGTCTCAGGTCTCAGGTCTCATGTCTCAGGTCTCATGTCTCAGGTCTCATGTCTCATGTCTCAGGTCTCAGGTATCATATCTCAGGTCTCAGGTCTCATGTCTCAGGTCTCAGGTCTCAGATCTTATGTATCACGTTCTTAGTCTTAGAGCTAAGATTTTCACAACTACAAAAAGATTCTAAGTGTTTTCCTTTGAAAAAGTCTTAGAATATTTTCTCTCAAAAACCGCGTTAATTCGAAAATCCGCGTAAAAAAACTGCGTTAACTCGAAAATCCGCGTAAAAAAATACCGTGTACCGTGTAAAGTGTACTAATTTCAACACCAAACCATTTATATCGGATACTTTTGAAGCTAGATTGGCAGCAAAATATCGATAGTTTGTGCATCAATTTATCATGTTTTCCAATAAAATGCAACACTTTTTTAAATAATTTTTGAAAGCATGGATGGAAATTGATGAAATTTTCAATGAAACTACCTATTAGTGTAAAGGGTGATACGGTAAAAATTTGGTCAAGGGAAAACGCGTGTAAATCGGTGAAATCGTTTAAAAATCAAATTAAATTTCTTTTTCAAGTTTAATTAGTATAAAATTCAGGAAAAATATTCAGTTAGGCTTCCGCTTTTCCAAATCCGAATTGCCGGGCCTTACGCTTAACCCCTGCCATCAGATTTTGTACAGCCGCCTTGTCCACCTTCTTCGCCGCAGAAAGCCAGTTTGCCTTGAACTGCTGCTCGTCCTAAGCCTTTTTTTTTTGGTCTTCTTTAGGTTCTTTAGGTTGGCGGCGTACCACTCCATGGCCTTTTTACCGTAATGGCAAGATGCCAAATCCGGCCAAAACAGTACGGAACAACCGTGTTTCTTCAGGAAAGGCAGCAGACGTTTATGCAAACACTATTTCACGTAAATTTCTTGGTTGACAGTCCCGGAAGCTATGAAAATGCTGCTTTTCAAGCCGCAGGTACAGATGGCTTGCCAAACCAGATATTTCTTAGCAAACTTTGACAGTTTAATGTGCTTGAAAATATCTGCTACCTTTCCCCTTCCTTTTGCCGTATAAAACTCCTGTCCCGGAAGCAGCTTGCAGTCGGCTTTGACGTAGGTTTTGTCGTCCATTACCACGCAGTCAAACTTCGTCAGCATCGTCGTGTACAGCCTCCGGGATCGCGCTTTGGTCGTCGTATTTTGTTTATCATCGCGATTTGGAGTCCTTACCTTCTTGTAAGTCGATAGCCCGGCTCGTTTTTGGCTCGATGCACGGTTGTAGACGATACACCCAGCTTATTTGCGGCATCTCGGAGAGAGAGGTTAGGGTTTCGCTTGAAACTACCGGCAACTCTCTTTGTCGTCTCAGCGGCTTCCGGTTTTCGATTTCCCCCCGATCTAGACTTCCTGGCTGCCGACAAACGTTCCCCAAACACCTTAATTACATTTGTAACGGTTGATTTGGCATCTTTTAGCGATTTTGCCAGCTTTGCGTGCGAGTAGCTCGGATTTTCGCGATGCGCGAGCATAATTTTGATACGTTGCTCTTCTTCCTTGGACGGCATTTTGACAACTGAAGAGTGAATTCCAAAATCAAAATAGGAACAACAATCTACACACACACACACCTTCAAAATGAAGGGTGTTCAGGTTTTTTAAATGCAAAATTGAAAGAAATACGTCAAGTTGATATTGACAAAATTTTGACCGTATCACCCTTTATTTTGTTTATCTCGTTTTTGTTAATTTAATTAATAATTAATTTTGTTAATCTCGTTTGGATGTTCCGGAGATAAACAAAAAGAAAAAAATGTTATAGTTGATTCCTAGTATGTACTTGAGGTGGATGACGATCCGTGGAAGCTGCAAATCAGTCAGTGGAAGATTGCCTTCGAATGCGATCGTTTTACTTCCATAGCACTTCCGTAAGTCTCACAAAGTTGAAAACCTATTTTGGTTGGATCTGGAACCGAGCCATCACGCAAAACCTGTGGAAGAGTGAGAAAAGTCTTCGATGTGGTTTTTAATAAATACAAAAGTTTTAATTTCGTAAGATAAAGTATTGTATTTAAAACTTTCCGGGATATTTATAAAGGAGGGCATACCAATGATCAAGAATGTTAAAATGTTCTTAAAAAAGAATACGATAGAATAAGGATCTCATACAAAATAAACATAAATTATACTTAACTTGAACCATTTCCAAGCAATTTTCCTCAAATTGGTTTAAACGAGTTAGACATGATGAGATGATTTTTATTACATTGAATAAATTCTAAATAATGCAAAATTACACATGGAAAACCTTCTGATTTGTTTAAATTTAAATTTGATATTCCAGAACCAGGATGTCGGCCTTTCCCTCCGAATGCGTCTAGAACTATCGACTATGGGAAAATGTCAGCGACAGCGTTCTGTCAGCCGGGTTACCAGCTAGTGGGACCCAGGAAAACTATCTGCAATGGTACGAATTGGAATCTTCTCATAGGTGGATGCCGACCTAGCTCTGGACCAATTTCGACCAGATGCGATTTTGAAGCCGAAGATTTGTGCGGTTGGACCAACGAAATGGGTTCCGCTCTCAACTGGACCAGAAGCGCCGGAATGAAATCTCGAGGTGAGCTTGTGAGTGGACCCGAATCAGATCACACCTCTGGGACACCATTGCATGGCCACTTTCTAAAGGTCGATTCTAGACAACGATTTACACAGACTACAGCCAGATTGTTTTCTCCGGTTTATCCGGCGAATTACAGCAGCGATACTTGTTTCCAGTTTTTCTATCACATGTTAGGCCAATACATCGGAAAGTTGGTGATTTATGTTAAACCATTATCGACGTCTTTAAAGGAGACAATCGACAACGAAGGCCATCATTTTGGGATCAGTGGTGATCAAGGAAACGTCTGGCAAGAAGGCTACTTCGATGTTCCATTACAAAATGAGAGTTTTCAGTTTGTCATTGAAGCAACCTTGGGTTTGAGATTCCACAGTGATATTGCGATAGACGATTTGGCAATGCTTCATGGGAACCACTGCAAGGGAATGGAGGGAGAAGAGCGGTTCTCAAATGAAGCACAGATATTTCTCCTGGATTCCTGCAAGAACAGATGTGGATGGATTGATTTGGACGCATCGAAAGGTGACACCTTGGAGTCACCCAGCTGTAGTTGCGTTGATTCGTGTCTTGAAAATGCAACCTGCTGCAGTGATTATGTGGAAACATGTCTAATGCCACTTTTCTCTAACAATATCTATGAAACGGTTACCAGCAGAGACAATGCAACTGAACTAACGACACAGAAAATAAGTTTGACTACTAGTAAAAGCCCAAGGCACAAAAAAATCCCACCAAAACCAAATAATGCAAAATCAAATCTGCTATGGTTCGGGGCAGTACTATTGGCCCTGGTCATTGTAACGATTCTCTGGCGGGTGCGGCACAAATCGAGAGCCTTGATATACTTTTGGAGCAAAAAAACGATCGTCTGCTAGTAACGAGCGGAACACAAATGCCATGAGTGATTTCAGATATCTGGCCATCGATCACGATTTGGATATGAACGCCTAAGGTTGGGCTTTGAAATTTGAAACCTAAAAAAAAACAGAAGCAAATAAAGGGAATCTAAAAATGTAATCGATCTTGTAATTTTCGATGACGATAAATCCAAAATATATTATTTTAAAAGGAGAGGTTTCAAATTCATACTATAGTCTGTTTCACATAGAATCTGGTGGCATCTTTTCATTTACTGCAGCGCCCCTAGTTGTCACATCGCGAATCTATTGACAGTTTTTCGATACAGATGGTTTGTTTACTTAATGGTGAAAATTTCATCAAGATTGAAGCAGTCAGTCACGTAGAGAAACCGACGTGGTCAGGGGTAAAGATCGCGAAATTCCTGAAATATCCAAAATCGACTTTAAATTCGGCGCTGCAACGTTACGGGAGACCCTTACGGTGTATCGAGCAAAACAAACCAGGCGTTAAAGTGGAACATATGATCGGAAGCTGCGAGCAAAGGTAATTCGATCAGTTCACAATAATCCTGGAATCTCCTTGCGTAATTTGGCTCAAAACTTCAAGATGAACCACAGTACAGCTCGACGAATTTGTTCGCGAGAAGGCTTGCGGTCGTATCATGCAAGCAAACACCCCAACAGGACGCTGAAACAAAACCTGGTTGAAAAAACCAGGGCAAGGAATTTGTACGAGAAAGTGTTGACCAAGTACAACGGATGCATTTTGATGGACGATGAAACTTACGTCAAAACGGATTTTGGACAAATACCCGGTAACGAATTTTACCTTGCGAAGCGTAAAGGGAATGTTGCGGGTAGATTCAAGTTTGTTTTCGCAGATAAATTTGCTCGTAAGTTGATGATTTGGCAAGGGATCTGTAGTTGTGGGAAGAAGACTAAGATTTTCATCACTGGGGACACAATGAATGGAAATGTTTACAAAGAAGAATGTCTCCAGAAGAGGGTTTTGCCATTCATTCGGTCCCACAAAGGTCCGGTGAAGTTCTGGCCGGATCTGGCAAGCTGCCACTACAGCCGGGATGTCGTTAAGTGGTATAAGGAGAACAAGATCGATTTTGTTGAAAAAAGTACAATCCACCAAACTGTCCGGATTTTCGTCCCATCGAGAAATATTGGGCAATAATTAAGGGCAAACTGAAGAAATGTGGCTGAACCGTGAAAAAACCCGCTCAAATGGAAAAGTGGTGGAACAAGATGGCGAATGAGGTTACCAGCAGTACTGTGCAGAAAATAATGAGTGGTATCACAAAAAAAAGTTCGAAAATGACGAATGATTTTTATGTTTTTTCCCCTTAAAGTACAATAAAAATCTTATAAAACGACATTTTTACTTTTGTTGTACGTTATTTCTTTGCGGAGAAATGATCTATTTTATCCGATCAGATTCTATGTGAAACAGACTTTACCAGACATCATTTTCTGGAAAAAGTTAGTTGATAAGTTTTTTTTTTCAACCCCTTTAACCGGAATTGTAAGTGCCATAAACTAAAACAGAGTTCTGCTTTTGCACCCGTTTTCGACTAGTTTATGGTTTGGGTTTTGTGTCATATCACACAGGACGCTTGAGAGTGAGCAAAAAAAAAAAAAGAAAGGTGTAAGATGGAATTCAATACATACAGCTGAGCTCATGAATTTATTACCGGCAGTGCACACCTTTGTCACATTTTAGGTATCCGTTTCGTTTGACTTAAACTTGAAATATTTCTAAAAAAAAACAATACGAAAATATTAAAAAAGGATCTCGGTTTTAGTTTTAGGATATTTGTGATCCTAGATGTAGCTTAACATTTCCGAAAATAATACAACCATACTATAAAATACACCCGAAACAGGGTACCTTGACACATTTTACATCATTGCATTGTGCGGGATTGCAGGAACTGTAGGGTATTTCGGGGGAATATGCACCTGCTAAGGGAAATGACCGAGTATGCGGAATACATAAGCTGAACACCCGAATACATTGCAACATGTGCTTCTTATTTTCATTATCTACTCATATTCTGTCAAAAATATTACTTTTTATTGTAAAAACTATGAAAATATTCGATTTTTTACAAACGCCTATAAAAGCAACCTTTGAATCATTGGATGTTAAATGCCCCAGTGTAGGCAAATGATGCTCCAAAACATTGGATCAAAACGACTCGAAAACAACACAATATTCACAGTGAAAATAAATTAATACTGTTATTCGATTGGGAAAAAGTGCAAAAAATATTTTTTCCCAAGTTTATCTACACATTAAAACAAGTGGTTTTTTAACATTTCTCAATGAAAACATGAAAATTTTTAAATTCTTGACTTTATTTTGAACTGTGTCAGTTTCAACCAAACTTTTCTGCTGCTTTTTGGCGACAAATTGAGTGAACCGATTCGATTTTCTGTGCACATTTTTTACTCAAATCCGATCGAAAGTTATAATTATTATGCATCCTAATGATAGTTTAGGACTAAGCAAAGAAGAAGATCGATATATCATTTCGATAATCGGTCTGTATTCATGGAAAACTGCACTCCAAAATTTAGAATAAAACACGTGGTTTTGTTTACATCGTATCGAACAGCACCTTGAGAGGAGGGCGATTTGTCCACAAATTCATGGGTGCATTTTGATCGGATATTTGAAATTTTATATGTTTTTAGTTTACCATAAAACAACAATTTACCACAGTTTTTCATCAATTGATATTTCAAATATATAGTTTGAACTATCAATAAAATCAATGGTGAGGATGTTTTAAGCAGTTATCTTGGTGTTAAAGCCTATTTCATTTGATCACTTTTTACAACTTAAGTGATGGATAGCCACCTCAAAATTTAATTTAATTGTTTTTCCTGTTTTAAGGAATATCTGGTAACCATTTTTATAACAATTACAAGGTATTGGTTTTAAGAACACATTTGTGTAAAAAGAATCCACTAAAAACTTCGCAAATCTCCAAAATTTATCAAAATATAGTCGCTGGCGTTTTACCTCGCAAGGGCATTATGGACAGAAGTACCCTAAACAACTTGTCGTTTTTCATCTCCATTCTGTTTTGCGTTTTGGATTTCAGTTTTTCCTGGTTTTCATATACCTTTTGTTTTCCGAAGGTAAGCTTATTGTTCCCATCTGAATACACTGGGGTGCTTTTCCGGTTGACCAGCTGTATTTAGCTTTTCGTTGGTGACCCCATCTGTCCCTTCCTATTAAAATTTTCCTCGAGGGATGCATACTTGTTGGATGGAGAAGAATAACCTGAGGTGAAGATTCACTTAGTAATTCATAAGAATTTTTCAATTGAAAGTTAAAGCTTTTTGATGCGTTAACAAAACAATTGTTAGGGTATTACTTGAAATATTTTTTTGTTTCGATTATAGTCGTTCTACCATTTATAGCATTCGAGATTTTATATAAACGTTGCAGTTGGCGGACAGTTATTGAAAAACTCATCCGGTACAATTGTTTTCGATATTTATTCTTGGGCTCGAATTCGCGGACATCGGCTCAACTGAGCTATATTACAAGTCCATACTTCTTTTCTAACATTTGCCTCGCCAATAGACAATTAAAAAAAAAGTTTGTGGGGTGAAGGAAAATTTATTGGAATAGGATTTTTATAATTTCTGAAAAAAAAAGTTTCCATTTAACGGTAATCATGAATTGTGCTGATTGAAGTACAGAGCTATAGTTCTTTAAATTGACGATCTTTCAACCAGTTTAACTTTTGAAAGTTTTGTATGTGTTTGAGAATAACGATTTGAATATCTCTTCTTTCTTATCGCTTTTTCTCAACTTTGATGTTGTAAAAACACGAAAAATAACAAGAATTTTCAAAATAAACAAAAGTGTCAAAATTATCAAACTTTCCAGAAAAAAAACTCTGAAGTTTAAAAACTATATCAAATTGACAGAACAACGAATTTGCTGAGAAATAGCGAAAAAACCTTAAAGATACCAAGTTAAATAAAATGACAAAATCAACACAAGAATGAATAGAAAAAATATAGAAAAAATAGAAAAAATTACATGAAAACGATAAAAATTATAAGAGCGAAAGAAATGACAGTAACGACAAAAATGAAAGCAATGATAAAAATGACACAAAAGAACAAAAAACATACCTAATCAAAGTTAACGAAGATAACATAGGGGCCGTTCACTAATTACGTAAGCACGATTTTGGAAATTTTCAACCCTCCCTCCCCCCCTGGTAAGACATAGTAAGATTTTTCAAACCCCCCCCCCCCCCCCCTAGTAAGATCTTACGTTTTTTTTATTCTTTGAGAAATTCACACGTTTTTTCAAAAATAGCTTGAAAATATTTAAAATGTGACATATATGCTTCAAAGCAAAGCCTTTTTTAAGTAAAATTAAAAAACTGTTTTTAAAAAGCACAATTTATACAAAACAACAGATGAAATGTTATAAAAGATAGAATTGTAGATACCACCACACAATGTATCTACCACTGCAAGGTAGATGGCCCGTGAGGAACAAAACGATGAAATGTGATGACAAGTTTTTCAATTAAATTTACCCTTCCGCTCATTTGCAATATCTTTTACCTTATTCTAATCTTCTATCCTTCTATAAACTTTCAATTCTTAAAATATTCATTCTCAAAGAATATAAAATTTCACTGATATAGCCGATAAAATAATTTCAGAAAATAAATTTCCGGTGATTAACTCTTAATTTCAAAAATCATAAAAATCTTAAAAAAAAAATATCATTCTATACTACTACAATTGGGGCAAAAATGTTTAACGACAATCACGTTGTCAACTAACCTAAAAGCTCAGACTCATTCAGTGGTAAGCGATAAAGTTTTAGGATTTTTTTGGTAAATCGTTTGCTTAATTTAGAGTGTCTATCACAGAAAAACTGTCTAGAAATTCATTATTTAAAGCGCCTTAAATTGATTTATGAAGATTTGTTCTGGTTAAAGTCATTTTCGAAACATGATGGATTCAAATCGTGGTGTAACAACGAGCCATTTTCCTTTTTGATTCGAAAAGCGACGATCTTTTTTAATAATGTGATTTAGTGTTTTTGATGGCATGTTGGTTTGAATTGGTTCTCTATAAAGTTATAGAACCTGCGATTTTTTTTTATTAATTCAAAGACATTAAAAGATAAATAACATTGCATAAAGAATAACCAACAAATAGGTAGAGAGTAAAAAAAACCTGAGTAATATGATTTCGTATGGCTGTGGCTGTGATTAAATTTTAATGTAACAATTCTTACGTAAGATTTTTGGAAACCCCCCCTACCCCTCTAGTAGGAGATCGTAAGCAAATGTAAAACCCCCCCCTCCCCCCCTATGTGCTTACGTAATTAGTAAACAGCCCCATACATACGTATGAGAAATTATGAAAAAAAAATTATGAAAATACAAATTCACGGAAAATTAACATGAACAGAAACATGATCATGAAAGAAAAAAACAAAACTGGCAGAAAACGACAAAAATGATAGTAATTATCTAAATGACACAAAGACGACAACTATAACAATTTCAAAAAATAATAAAGATAACAATAAAACGAATTTGAAAAAATGGAGAAAAATGTCTAAAACAACTAAGCGATGAAATTCATATACTTAATGACATAACTGATAAAACTGTAAAATAAATGTTAAAGTTAACAAATAAAGACAAAATAAAGAATGACATAAAGATCGAAATAACCGAAAATGGTAAAAATTACATAAACGACTAAATAATCAAAAATAACACATAATCCAAAGTAACAAAATAATGATAAAAAAAAACAAAAATTGACAAAATGATAAAAAACAAGTAATTGACAAAAATATCATAAACGGCTGTAATGACACGAAGACAAAAATAACAAAAACTGACAAAAATCTGGATCAAAGGTTGGTATGAATGTGTTAGCAATCAAGGTACCCTTTGTTTGCTTTAATTGTGTTTCTTTTTTATGCTAGAACCGAATGTATAACGAAAAGTTTTAAAATAAACCAAAAAAAAAAAAAATAAAAATATGATAAAATATCTTTTACAAAAAAATAACAATATGATAACGAAAAATGACAAATTTTATGAAAATACAAAAAATATTAATGTGACAAAAATTGTATAAGACAATCATAAAAATAGCAGAACTAGAAAAACGCATAAATTAAAATGTAAAAATTACTGTTTTGGTGAAGTAACCATAACTTCTTCAATTTTCAACCGATTCTGATTTATAACCTCTTGAACTATTTGTTTTGAATTGTAATTCAAGTAAAAAAGAAAATAAGATTTTTTAAATGTTACCTTTGAGTCTAAAACTTTCGCTGAAACAAACTTTTCTCTAAAAATGTGTTTTTATATTTTGTTCTATCATAAAGTCACTATTATCAACAATACAAAAATTAAGTTCACATGACCGATAGCAAATTTATTCATCTTTAATATGCAAAATAAGAGATTTCAAATTATTATTATGCATTCCAAGATATTTGAATCTGAGTCCAAGTAATTTTTTTATTTTTTTCAAATTTTCATATTTGGAGCATTGTTCAAAAACTGTTTTTCTGAGATTTTTTAAAATTTCATTTTCGGATTCAGCGCCGGATTAACATTAAAAATATTGGTCAGCCAATAAAGTTCAAGATTTTTTTTTGTTTAAATTTTGTAAACCAGTGTAATCAAAACCAGCAAAAGATGCCAAAATGAGAATCTGGATTCAATTCCCATTTCCAAGGTTGATTTTGGAGATTAATGTGGTTCTATAATGCACTAGACTGAGTCGATTTGGAGTCATTTTTGAATTGCTTAAACCTTGCGGGGTCCAAAAAGCTTCGTTTTGGTTCAAAACTCATCCATGATGTTTTGCAGAATTTTTAAGAAACGTTTACATGAGTAAATTTGAACTTTTAGGTTTGTATGGAAAAATTGAACATTTTGTACTGAAAAATTAAGCTTTTTAGACCCCAGGGTTTTAAAAATTTAAGGTCATTTTTCTACCACTTGCACTAGAACAATATCAGCTCTGAAACCAAAATATAAGGATCGTTAAATTGATCACTTCCTTCGACACGAACAACAGAACCGCAATCAAGCAAGATTGTTTCAATCCCGTTGGAAAACTTTAACCCTTCCCTGAAGTTTTTTTCAATCAATTAAACACGAAAATTATCGGAATAGTTATCCAAGCGAAAAAATGCGTACGAAGTCAATCAGCCATTACTAGCTTTAAAAAAAATGCTTATAATGACAAAATGTTAAAAATAAAAAAAAAAATCAAAAGTTATAACAATTTGATCAAAAAAATTAAATAAATATAAAAAATATAAAAAAAATCCAACAATGACAAACGTGAGAACTATATGACAAAAAATAATTACCAAATCGATTCAAAAACAAAAAGGCAGAGATAAATTCCAAATTTTTTTAAAATAACTTTCAAGATGGTAAAAACAGAAAAATGAAAAAATGGAGGAGTTGACTAAAACGTAAATAGAATAACAAAAATGAAACCAAATGGCAACAAAATTATCCATAGAACGTTACAAAAACATTGAAATCACAAAGGAAAATCAAATACGTAAAAAAAAACAAAAAAGTTTCAAACATGACAAAATTGGCAAAAACAAGTAAATAAATGACGAAAATTCCAAGAATCACAAAACGACAAAAATGAGAATTGTAACGAATTTGACAAAAAACTATAAAAATGGAATGAAGGCAATAAATGACAAAAAAAATTGTAAGAATTAAAAAATTATAAAATTGCGAAAATAACAAAAAAGAAGAAAAACTCCTACCTTCTAACATGATTAACTTATAGGTAAGTCACTTGAAGACTTAAAAGCGGACAAAATGTGAACAAAATATTAAAAAAAACCCAAAAAGACGTTTTGTTAAAGGAGCAATGATAACAGAAATACTTTAAAAAAATATGACCAAACATTAAAAAACATTCAAAATAACAATAAAGGCAAAAATAATCTAGATGATTACAATGACAAAATGTGAGAAAAATTACAAAATAGTGAAACACATTGAAATGACAAAAATATAATAAAATACAAGCAAGACAAAATAAAATAATCGACGAAAGAAGAAAACGGCAAAAAGGACGAAAAATATTTGAAAATCGACAAAAATCCAATAGCAAAAAGTTACGAAATGACAAAAAAAGAGCAAAGTGACGAAAATGACAAAAATCTTAAAATTGACAAAAATTACAGAAAAAAAAGGAAAAATGGGATCATGAAATAAATGATAATGATAAAACTCACATAATGCACGGAAAAAAATGAAAAAATTACAGAAAATTATGGGAATGGATAATAATAAATAGGCTTTAAAATTTAAAAAAGTCAGAAATAATAATAATGACGAAATCTTAAAAGGCAAGGAAACATAGAAAAATGACAAAACAGAAGAATAAAGATTGCAATAAATGAAAATAACAAGACTGACATTAACGTGCTTTGAAAAGGTTCCCATATTGACTGACCAATAGATATTTTTTGAATCTATAAGACAGTTTTCAAGATATGTAATATAACGATGAAGATAATAATGACGACGATGTGATGTGAAATAACATAATTTCAAAATTCCGTGTAATCTATGCTACAGAATCGGAATTCTAAATCAGAATTCAAAATTAAAGATTCAGAACAAAAATTCACAAATCAGGATCATATTTCGGAGTAAGAATTTAGAACTAAAATTAAAGTACGGATTTGAACTTTGAATTGATGAAAATTCAATTTCGGAAAAAGCACTTCGCCACTACATCTTTCAGTCGCGGTCAACGACAGTATTAATTATTCAGCCCAGTTATTTGACAGTTTTTAAACCGCGCTAAACTTACTACATTTCCCATGACCACTACTGATAGGTACTGACTTTCTAACTTGGCGCGAACTTTCAACTCCCTACCAAAAATGGTTGAAGAGAAAATTTAATTTGCATTCGCGTCGTCATCTTTCCTCTTTTGTCCTATAGGTCAGTCGGTTGGCCCTTGTCATTTGGTAAGGGTATGCAGTAAGTATACACATAGTCTCCGCGCAAAGCTGCTGCCTAATTTGGAGTGTAAAATTAATTGCCCCCATAAGTTCGGTCATTTTTCACCGGTCGTCGTACAAGCACGGAAGTAAGGATTTTTTTCTTTCTAAGTAATTAACATTCTTGGTTAGTTTCTTACAAAGTTTATACTTAAGGATTATGCACAGTACTGTTGCATTTGCGTTCCCTATGGTTAGTGTTTTTTTCGCTATTTTACACGATTCTGGGGTTAAATGTTTTGGAAAACGCAATTGAAATTTGTTTAAATTGCATAGCTAGACCGATTAGTTATAAGGATTTGTTCCATTAAGAACGAGATACACAATGACCTTAAACTGTTGTAAAGTAAATAAATTCAAATATTTTCATATTAGGAGGCAAATTCTGCCAGTTGAAAGGAAACTTAATAGAAGCGTCGGCCGAAAGGCTTTGCTGATTATTGCAAACAGTTGCGAGAGTAACAGAGGCAGAAAACCAGTTGGAAGATTTTTTCCACTTAGACATGTACCTAGTTTTGTGTGTTGTAACATCCATGATTGATCCACCGTTCTATACTTACAAGTGCCGTTTAACGGCGGCGTAATATTATGGAATCCTAAAAGGCACCACCAGGTTCTCGGTGTGTTTGATCTTGATCTCCGATACCGCCACGTTCGCTTTCTGGACCATTCCGCGAATCTGTGGAATGTAAAAAGCTTAGGAAAATTTTCGCTACGATTTCAATTGGAAGCGTTACCATTTGCAAATCATCTGGTGCTATCGGAGCCGACAAGATAGATTCAGGATTTGGAATATCCTTGAGAAGACCTGTGAGAGTATAAGACGAAGTTATATTTTTGAAAATTTCATTTAGTACCTTTCTCTTTCTTCAAACGAATAACTTTGAGAGCTTCTACTAACTACCGTTTGATTCGATTTAATCTTAAAACTATTTTGAAAATTTTGAAGAATAATCATTTTTTATACTGTAATTTAATGTTCCCGCGCCGATCCTCCGGTGCATATGGCCGTGAAAAATTATCAGTTCAAATGAAAAAAATGACACATGTGGAATGTTTCCAATGTCAATGTTTTTTCATAGCAATTCAAACTAAATTCCTTTTGTTATTATTTATGCAAAGTTCATGGGCGAACTATATTGCCAAAGACCAAATTCTGAAAAATATCTGAAACATCAAAACTTTGAATAACTAAAACCGCCTAAATTGGTCTAATGATCTAAATCAATAATTAAACAAAACACTACCTTAGCTCTGTTAGAACGTTTATAATGAAATCTAAATTACTTAGATCAAATTCTGAAAAAGTAACTAGCTTACCATAGTAATGTACATTGTTCGGATGTTGAACAGTGTTCCACTGTTGAGCCAAACGTTGCGAGTAGACCTTTACTCTATCGTTGTACTCATGTGGTTCGATATTGTGAACGTCCATGGCTGCAACGTCTATTACATTTCTGAAATAAAAACAAAAATGATAGTGCAGATTGTTCTGATTTAACCAAAATGTTTAACAATTACGCTGCTGCATCCTGTATAATCTTGTTCAACGCTGAGACGTCATCCTTTTTCGGCACCGAGCTGGGAAACTCTTCCGTTAGATCTTCGCTATTGGACCTCCGCACGGCTGGACTGTTGTTTACTGGATTGTCTAACAAATGTGTCCTCTCGTTTGGTTCGCTTCCCTATGACAAAAAAAAACTATGTCAAATTTCCATAACAACAATTGAATACCCTTACCTGAGTCGAGGAATCTTCCTGGCAGCGGAAACAGTTGGAGGCGTAATTCACGACGGTCCGGAAGCAATCCATATTGGTGACCAGCAGATTTGTTATCACTTGCCCGGGTTTGGAAGCCGAAAAAAGTAATCCAAAAGTCGATGATACAGTAGATTGAAGACACCTCTTGCTGATGTTGATAGAAACAAAGAATGCAGATTAATTTAGCATTCCAATGAGAGAAAAAACTAGAATGAACAAGCCAGTTTGATAACAAAATCCATTAGTGAAAGAACTACTGATAAATAACCATTGCGTGACGTTAGTTTCGGTTTTGTTGTGGTTTGCTTCTTCGTTTCCTTTTATCTTAAAAATTCGAGCTCGAGTACACTGAACTAAACTTACATTGAATAATTGGAAGGCTGTTCATCGAATCCGTTCAGTCCATTATATAAAACTAAGGATGTCAATTTTACAAATAAGAAGTTTATATTAACATTCATATCTATAAAACGGCCTGTGAAAATTACAAGTTCTATCGAACTTAATATGAGAAATCTCCCGTATAGTATAAATTTTTGCCTTTCAAAAACTAATTTCTGTCGTTTTGTCATTTTTGTGACATTTCTATCATTTCTGTCATTTCTGTCATTTCTGTTGTTTCTTTCATTTATGTCTTATATGTCATTTTCGTCATTTCGTGTCATTTTTGTTATTTTTGTCATTTTTGTCATTTTTGTCTTTTTTGCATTATTGTCATTTGTGTCATTTTTGTCATTTTTGTGTTTTTTGTCATTTTGTCATTTTTTTTGTCATTTTTGTCATTTTTGTCATTTTTGTCATTTTTGTCATTTTTGTCATTTGTGTCATTTTTGTCATTTTTGTCATTTTTGTCATTTTTGTCATTTTGTCATTTTTGTCATTTTGTCATTTTTGTCATTTTTGTTTGCATTTTTTTTTGTTTGTTAGTTTTTTTCATATTGATTGTTATATTTTGCAACCATAATAGTATTTTTTGGTCGATTGAGATCAGGAAGAATCAATAACTGCATTTTTCAAGTCTAAAATTATCTTATCAGTTTCGTTTTTATATATTGAAATTTCTTGAGTGTTTTGAGCTTTTAGATAAAAAAAAATCTTCTATTCCTCATGACGCATAATTAAAAATGGTAAAAATGATTTCACCATTATAGTCATAAATATGCAACGCATTTTCATGATTTGCATTGAGTGGAAGTCTAAAATAAAAATATTGATTATCTTTTCCAGTGTCTTAACTAATCTTGTGGCAACACTTCTTGTATGCCATTTGTCAAGATTTTCGAGCAGTTTTTTGAACGTCATACACGTTCAAAACGATTTTAATGGTCGCCTCAGGTCAAGAATTTGATTAAAATTTTCTAATTTTTCAAGTTTTATTATGGACTTGGAGATAATTATATTAACAATCTACTGATAAGGATTAAATTTCTTTATTAGTTTAAAACATATTTTGACGAACTATTTGACTGTGCATAAAGCATTTTATGGTATGTTTGTTTTGTTCCAGAACTTCTTGTTTTTGGACGCGTTTCATCTTCCACGTCGAAACTGAACAGCTGTCAACATTTTGTAAACAACGGACTGTTCTCAGCAGTGCGGGTGTTTAGTTTTGGTTCGTGTCGGTGCCGGAAGATGAAAAATCGATACTGAAATTGTAGAATTGAGTGATTTTACTGTTGAATGTACTGAATTGATACGTCCTACTTTGAGTTGAGTTTAAACCACACTTGATCGATGATTTAAAGTTGTCGGTCACCATGGTCTGTCTTTGTAGCCTGTACGCACAGTGAGATTTATTTCTATAAATGGCATTGTAAATCAACTAAAATAACTATTATTTTTTCAGGCTTTATTTAGTGCTGTTTGTAGGATCGTTCTGTCTAATAGGAACACTAACGGTGTTTCTACTTTTACGGCAGCTTATCAAGCGCCAGAGGGGTAAACGCCTGGACAACGACAAATACGTGGCCCTGTTTCATCCATACTGCAATGCTGGAGGAGGCGGAGAACGTGTGCTGTGGTGCGCCGTCCGTGCTCTACAGAATAAGTACATAATTCTAGTTGAACTATCAAAATTCATCAAGCTTCGACATTTTACTCCTTATAAAAAATATATATAACGTAAGAAGTAGCAAATTTGAATTCTAAAATAAATACTGTCTATTTTCAGATACGAAGGAATAAAACTATTTATCTATACCGGCGATCTGGAGGCTACTCCCGAGGAAATTCTCAATAAAGCAGAGAGAACATTCAATCTCACATTGGACACGGAGAAGATTGAATTCGTATATCTGAAACAGCGCAAATGGATCGAAGCAAAACGGTACCCCTACTTCACCTTACTAGGACAAAGCTTGGGCTCTATGGTGCTAGCTCTGGAGGGTTTGCTCAATCTACAGCCGGATGTTTTCATTGATACAATGGGATACGCTTTCACCTATCCGGTCTTCTCCTATCTGGGTGGCTGCAAAATCGGTTGCTATACTCATTATCCCACCATAAGCACCGATATGCTTCGCAGGGTTCAGAACCACGTAAATTCATACAATAATCGAGGCTATGTCGCTCGCAATCCGTTTGCTACCTGGATCAAAATTGCCTACTATCGGATTTTCTCCAAGATCTACGGAATGGTCGGTCGATGTGCTGACACTGTTATGGTAAATTCAAGTTGGACCGAAGGCCATATCATTTCCTTGTGGGACGTCCCTTACAAAACCCATCGAGTCTATCCACCGTGTGAAGTTTCTGAACTGAAGAAACTTGAATCACTAGCCAGTGGCCACGAAAAGATAATCATTCTGTCCGTGGGTCAATTTCGACCGGAAAAAGATCACCCCCTTCAGTTGCAAGCCATGTATGAACTGCGGACGCTGCTTAACAAAGACGAAGACCTGTGGAATCGATTGCGGTTGATGATTGTTGGTTCATGTCGAGATGCCGAGGATCGAGAACGTGTTAAAAATATGCAGGACTTTGCTAA
>NC_073692.1:417239647-417289703 GCF_029784155.1 Uranotaenia lowii
TAAATGACAAAAATGACAAAAATGACAAAAATGACCAAAATGACCAAAATGACAAAAATGACAAAAATGACAAAAATGACAAAAATAACAAAAATAACAAAAATAACAAAAATGACAAAAATGACAAAAATGACAAAAATGACAAAAATGACAAAAATAACAAAAATGACAAAAATGACAAAAATGACAAAAATGACAAAAATGACAAAATGACAAAAATGACAAAAATGACAAAAATGACAAAAATGACAAAAATGACAAAAATGACAAAAATGACAAAAATGACAAAAATGACAAAAATGACAAAAATGACAAAAATGACAAAAATGACAAAAATGACAAAAATGACAAAAATGACAAAAATGACAAAAATGACAAAAATGACAAAAATGACAAAAATGACAAAAATGACAAAAATGACAAAAACGATAAAAATGACAAAAATGACAAAAATGACAAAAATGGCAAAAATGACAAAAATGACAAAAATGACAAAAATGACAAAAATGACAAAATGACAAAAATGACAAAAATTACAAAAATTACAAAAATGACAAAAATGACCAAAAATGACCAAAATGACCAAAATGACAAAAATGACAAAAATGACAAAAATGACAAAAATGACAAAAATGACAAAAATGACAAAAATGACAAAAATGACAAAAATGACAAAAATGACAAAAATGACAAAAATGACAAAAATGACAAAAATGACAAAAATGACAAAAATGACAAAAATGACAAAAATGACAAAAATGACAAAAATGACAAAAATGACAAAAATGACAAAAATGACAAAAATGACAAAAATGACAAAAATGACAAAAATGACAAAAATGACAACAATGACCAAAATGACAAAAATGACAAAAATGACAAAAATGACAAAAATGACAAAAATGACAAAAATGACAAAAATGACAAAATGACAAAAATGACAAAAAATGACAACAATGACAAAAATGACAAAAAATGACAACAATGACAAAAATGACAAAAATGACAAAAATGACAAAAATGACAAAAATGACAAAAATGACAAAAATGACAAAAATGACAAAAATGACAAAAATGACAAAAATGACAAAAATGACAAAATGACAAAAATGACCAAAATGACCAAAATGACAAAAATGACAAAAATGACAGAAAAGACGAAAATGACAAAAATGACAGAAGTGACAGAAATGACAAAAATGACAAAAATGACAAAAATGACAAAAAATGATAAAAATGACAAAAATGAAAAAAATGACTAAAAAGATAAAAAGGGCAAAAATTACAAAAATGATAAAAAGTGATAAAGATGACATAAATGATAAAAATGACAGAAATGACAGAAATGTCAAAAATAACGAAATTGACATTTTGACAAAAATGACGAAAATGACAGAATAACAAAAATAAAGGAAATTACAAAAAAGTCAAAAATAATGAAAATGACAAAAATTACAGAATTTACAAAAAAATGTATAAATCAAAAAATTACAAAGAGGACAAAAAATACTGAAAATACTAAATTTACAAAAATTACAAAAAAAAATTGCAGAAATGACTTATGTGGTAGGCCACGACCACAGAATCAATCAGAAGCCACTAGAATGTCACAGCATTCTATCATCAAGCTAGGAGTACCTGCTGGTATAAATACCACCCCTGTGTGAAAGCTCAGTCATTCAGTTGTCGCACTTGCTTTAATAAACATCACTCTAGTTAAGTCTAAGTCTTTGCCTCTTCACTCTTCTGGGAACACGACAAATTGGCGACGAGAACCTCGAAGATCCCGATCAGAAGATGACCGAAAAGGATATCAAAAACGCTAATCCCTATCCTCCGGCTCACCGAAATCCTGGCCAACCAGCAGCAGCAGATTGCAGTTCTCCTGCAGAACAACGCAGTTCCCCAGGCTGGGAGCGAGAAAATCATCGAGTCGCTGGCGACGGGAATCCAAGAATTCCGGTTCGACCCAGACGGCGGAATTTTCTTCGACTCTTGGTTCGCTCGGTATGAAGACGTCTTCAGGCAAGATGGGCAACATTTGGACGACGCTGCCAAGGTCAGGCTGCTCCTCCGGAAAGTCGATACGCAGTTCCACGAACGGTATCTGAACAGCATTTTGCCGAGTCACCCAAGGGACTTTGACTTTGAAACAACGCGGTGACAAAAGCCCAAGCGTCTCTTCGGTCGACAAAAATCGCTGTTCAACGCACGGTACCAGTGTCTGCAGTATAAGAAGGACGACGCAAGAAGCCGAAGAAAGCGCCCCACCTGCCGAAGGCTGCCAGCTTACCCTGGACAAGCTGGTAGACGAGTGCCACAAGCTCATCAACCTGAAACAGGACACACAAATGATTGAGAAGAAGGACCCCTGAATCAGCGCTGTGTCCCTCCATCCAAAACCACCCGAGAAGAAGACGAAAAAGGTTCCGAAGACGCCTTGCTGGCTCTGCGGAGACTTCCATTACGTTCGTGAGTGCCCGTTCCAGAATTCCACCTGCGGAAAATGCAAACGCAGGGGCCACAAGGAAGGTTACTGTGCTTCAGCGGATTCCAGGAAGAAACCATCCGACGAGCATCATCCAAACCTTCGGAAGATGAAAGGTGTCACTCTGGTGCAGAAAGTTGACGTTTCCAAGAGGCGCAAGTTTGCTGATGTTCATCTGAACGGTGTCAACGTCAAGCTCCAGCTGGACTGTGCTTCTGACATCACCATCATCTCTACGCAAACTTGGAAACCCATCGGAAAGCCAACAATCAACCAGACGAACATCGTTGCGACCAGTGTATCCGGAAATATGCTCGACGTTTTGGGTGAATTCAACGCACGAGTGACTATCCGGAACGTCTCAAAACGATCATGCATCTACGTCACAAACCATCCAGATCTGAACGTCCTTGGCAGCGACCTCATCGATTCATTCAACCTTTGGTCGATTCCCTCCGATTCACTGGACGGATCCACTTCGAACTTCTCAATGCTGAACGATATAAACTACAAAAATAACAAGAATGTCAATAAAATTCAAAGTTTACAAATATTATTAAAATATCAAAAATGAGAAAAGTGATAAAAATGACAGAAATGACAAAAATGACGATAATTCCACAAATGACAAAATGACAAAAATGTCAAAAAGGACAAAAACGACAATATCGACAAAATTTTTTTTGATCTTTTGAAGGTGATTTCTAAAAGGTCCAAAATTTTCAAAGTCGATGATTTTTTTACCGTACTTCCATTGCTACCTTAACATATTTTGATTTGGAAACATCCAAGTTCAAAGTTAGGTAATGAAAGTTCATGAAAAAATCGTCTTCTATCGCACTACTGAAACCTGCGTTGAATTTATTACCTACCTTCAACAATACGAAAATGAAAAGGATAAATAAAGTGACTTCATTGAAGTCTCCGAATGCTAAAAAATCAAACCTGTCCGTATGGAATGTATGTAGCTATCAATTTTGTCTAATTTAATTCTTTTCCATTTCAGATCCGGTGGACCGTTGATGGACATCGTGGAAACTTCCGAGGGCAGCCAAAACGGATATCTGGCAGTGGACGCGTACGACTACGCCCACTGCATCGCTACCATTCTGTACAGCAGCCGGGACTATAACAAGAAAATTCGGGAAGCGGCGCGTGCATCGGTGGACCGATTTTCGAAAAAGAATTCGAAAACGGTTTCCTTCGCGCAATCTCACCGATTATGGACGATAACAAGGAAATCAGATGAATGGGTCAAATCCGATAAAGTGTAAAAATGGTTAGCAAAAGTTGAACGTTCCTTTGTTGCGTTTGAATTTGAATATGTCCTTTTCGAGGTGGAATGCAACAGTCGGGCTCTAATCGGCGGTAAAATTTAGCTATAGTTTTCAAAGTAATTTGAATAAACTGTCATTGGATTGATGGCGCATACAATGTCAGTCAGACCTTTCGATTGGAAATACCGAAACTCGTTCGTTACATTCATTGAAACAAAATGAATCCTGTTGTAAAAGTTTCTCCGCATTGGCGGTGACCGAGTAAAAGCTTTTTTTTTATTTCTGGGGTGAGAATCGGAATGGTGCAACTTTCACAGTTCAATTGGGTCGGTTAGTTTGATTTGGTAAAGTGAAAAGCAGAAGGGGTGCAGAGTCGGTACAAATGCAATTAAAACACGATTCGATGGACGGTTATTGATAGTTATAGGTTACTTCGAGGTGCGGAGAAATTTGGTGAAAAGTTTAGGCACCCTGCGGGCGACCATTCGTTCATTTCGTTCGTTCGTTGGTCCATACACCTTTTGTGTGCTCTCCGGTTTGACGAAATGCGGAAACTGTAAAATTTGAGAGGGAACGGGAGCACGTTCACCATGTCTTTTATGGATTCTGTGCTATTGAAAAAGGGTCTTTTTGGTTTCTTGCTGCCGATGTCAGCAAATTGCAAAACTTTGACATCCGACAGCGAAGTGTGGGAGACAGAAAGGAATTCGTTGCTGGAAGGGGCACCTGGCTAAAAGTTTAAATTGAATTTAATTAGTGATTCACTCTGGCTTGAACTTGGACTGAATTTAGTTTGGTAAACTAATTTGTTGCTCAACATGGTACATTTAAATTCATATTTTATGAGGACGTTTTCTTAGCTGGAACTTCACCTCCTTATGCTAGACGAGATTCATTCAACGGCAATTAATTACCCGGGAAATAGAAATCCATCGCACTGCCAGTTGAGCGATAGCGCGGTTCAGTGCACCAGACAGTAATGCGATTATGTTAACAAAGCGGGAAGCAACTGTCTTTTGACTGGAAAAGAGATGCAGCTCGAGGCTAGTCTTTTAAAATTGAGCAGTGAAAACAAAGAAATTACTTCCGTTGACTTCTCGTCGAACTCTCTTAACTTGGTGTAGCTGATACATTTTTTTGTGTACATTCATTTTGTAAACGAAATAGCTCAAATAAGTATATCTTTGTTTAAAATAAAAGATAATAACGCTAAATAATTTGAGAGGAATAGATAATCTTAAGATTTCATATAATAAGTATAAATTTCAAGATAGTTCAAAACAAAAATGAAGCAGTCTCATTAATGTTTCATTATAAGCTAGAAGGATGAGATTTTGAGACTTATTATTGTCGCTATCTCTGTAAAACAGCTTGTCAAAAGTTGAATATTGACTGCACTATGAAGAACGATCTTTCTAAAATATGCATTCTTCCCATGAGCCGTGAATCGCGTTTGTATTTTAAAGTTCGTTCCTTATACATATGTTAAAAGTCAGTGGTGGCTCCAGAGAGTGAGTGAGCTGAATCTATAGGGAATCTATAGGGATAGCTTGCAAACAAGTGCTCAGTTTAAAAAAAAAATTACAACTAGCAACATTTAACGGTTTTAATATTTTTCGGCACCAATAAGATTAAGTAACTCTACGATTAGATGTTTTGTTCCATAAGTTAATCGATTTAAAGAAAAAAAAATTCAAAAACATTGTGGTAGTTGCACTGTTTTTTATGGTTGGAAAAAAGGAAGTCACAAGAATTAGAAATAAGAAACAATTAGAAATTTCAAAGTCTTCATTGTTGAGAAAACCAATATTTCAAATGGAAAAAAGCATATTTATTGAAACTGTATCAGTGTCATCATTTTTGCATCTGCCCCGATCTCTTTGCTCATATTTCTCCAGAATCTCATATTTCTCTCGGGGCGTTTTCCTTAATTTATTTGCCATTCAATACCCAACTGCTGTAACGAATGCATTTTCATTAAAAGATAACGAAACCGCAAAAACAGATCTCGCGCCGTGCCGTCCACTGGAATTTCCAGGAAAGCTCTGGGTCCAAACTGTTCTACTCCACCCCCGTATCCGATGTTTGATGATGCCACCACAAATTGCACCAAATGGCAGAGTAAACGGCAATAAATTGAATCAACTCCGATGCGATTCACTTCCTCCTCTTGCAGTCGAACATTTTGGAACTTTGATTCTATTTCGACGATTCTATCTATAAGTGGTGGGAAAGCGAGGAAAAGAAAATGCAAAAGAAAAGAACTCTTTCGAAGAAGCTTCAATTTAGTAATCAGCTAGTACAGCGCAAACTTTTGCTCCGGTTATTTTACCAAATGTTTTGGTGCAGTATCAATGCAGGAAAAAAATACTGATCATCAATAAGTAATTCACCTAGGAAGTACTACAGTGGTTTTTATCCACTTTGATTGGCATTTCAAGTATTAATATATACAGTTCAATTTGACCTTTGATGAGTATTCAAAGGTTATGTATAAGCCAATGTTAATGGGGAAAAACTACATACAAAAAATGCAAAGAAATTTAATATCTTCCCTCCTACACGAACCAAATCTATGAAAATATACTGCCTCGAAGTGAAAATGTCCGGAAAATCGATTGGACATAGTTTTAGACGTCGCACGAATTTACGATTGGAAATAAAGTGTCTTTTAATCTTTTATTCCCGATATGTTTTGTAAACAACCCAGAAAAAACTGATTTGGATTAGAAAATTCTGAACAGGAATAAATACACAGCAAAAAAAGTGTTGCGATATTACATCTAAAACGTGCACATAACTTGAGTCGCAAATAATACCTAATATTACATCATTTTGATGTACCGTCAAAAGATGAAATAAATTACACATAATGAATGTAACGCAGGAGACAAACTCAAGCATTGAATGTGTGCTCTATGTATATAAAGCTTCTGATGTTGTTTATAGTCATTATTTTTAATGTTTGCATGAGAACTTTCTATTTTATTTTAAGCTAAGCGAAGCATGAATAAATAATGTTGTAGCGAGAGAGACCCTCTAATTGTAAGTGGCGCAATCTGTGGCCAAGGAAGCAAGAAAAGGCTTATAATTCCGGCCTAATGCCGAGCACCCTAGAGGATAAATGTGCGTGTCACTTACTCTTTTTGATTTCGGCAGCAGCGCGGTGATACTGGCACCACGAATACCTCAGGAAGCAGCAGGTGCATATTGTCTCATCTCCGTGAGAGCATTGCAGATCGGACCACCACACCGCAGCCAAACTGGTCGCCGGTTCGCAGCGATGTCGTACGGGGTTGATGATAGAGCTGGCTATGCCACCGGACCACCGCCGTCAGGGAGTTTGCACGTGTTCCGACTTAACACGTGCAGCTTGCCCACCTCGGAAGACCACTACCGCTGCAAGATCGTCTTCCTTTAGCCGAATTCTTCTCCGGAGGCAGCGGCGCAGACAACTTCCGAGCCTCTTTCAAGTTGGCGTCTTCCCGTTCGTACTTCGAAACCACTCCCGGGCTGATCTCAAGCCAGATTCCGCGACTAACGATGACGAAACTCGCGACAAGGTGTGCTGCACACAATTATTAATGCGACCACCGAGAGAGAATCCACACCCGCTAGAGCTACAGCCTCGCGTGTACTTTTAACCGGTGCAATCGTTCGCGCACGTTACACTGGCACTCCTTATGATGAGAATGCCGGACGATCCACCAGCGCTTTCCGTTCGAACCGCACGCGTGAAATCCCAAAGAAACCGGATTCTGCAGCGCCAAGCCGGCACACCTCGTCCGACGAGACGAGAAAAAACGAGAGCCTTTTTTCTGCCGCGTGGCCTCCTTTATTTTCTTTTTTGACGTTTTTCCTCGGTTGTCATTGATACACGCTCAAACGCATTTCATTAATTTAGGGTGCTTAAGCCATATCATACTCAATTTTGATAAAGACGTTACAATGTAGCCAGGAATGAAAATAAAGACTTTATTGATAGTGAAGATTACAGATTTATTTCTGATTAAATCCATGGCAAACAATTTTCTTAGGATTGTTCTTTCAACACATTTGACTTCACTTCAGCCGGCTATTAGAGCCTTAGTCTAACCATAAAATAGTCATCATCTATACGATAACCGTATCACAATACAGAACTTCACTTTTGGAGTAATCCGAACGCATAGCCTCTTGCTATTCTGCCGATGCGTTGAAATAGATTTCTTTCCGAAACAGATTCCGTCCATTGAATTATTTGTATCGATGCCTCATAATTTGAAATTCGATTCTCCTTAAGATTTTCCACTTGGATTATACAGCCGGTCTATTTTGCATACCGAAAATGTAAAGATAAAATGCGTAAGGAACCTCCAAACCATTTCCGTATCGCTCCTTCTGTAAAATAACCTGAAAATGCAAAATAAGAAAAATAAGCAAGCAGCAATAAGTTTGCTTAGCTTTTTAATGAATTTTGATATAACTTACTTGCCAAACAGGTTCTCCGGAGCTCCGCATTCTTTTTCAAATTTCTTGATGCGAAATTTTCTTCAAATGTCAATTGCCACAAACATTGACTACTTTTTTTTGCTGTGTAGACCTATCTTGTGTGTTTTTTTTTTCTCGAGGAATCAAAAGAAGGATGTTTGAGCCATCGTACGCTATACTTCGCAAAATAGAGTTCTTGCTGTTTTTACCCTCGATTCCTCTATATTTTTCAATGAATTCAGAAAAAAGTAAGTTCGAACTTAGCAATTTTTGAACCAATGAGACCTATTTTGTGAGATTTTCTCCGAGAAATCTTGTTGTCTACACTGAAAATCAAAAATACCCAAACTTGAGAACTGCCACCAGCCAAACCTAAGTTCAAGATTGACAACTTAAGTTTGTGAAAAAATCACAGCTTGCCAATACGCCAAACTTGTCCTTTAAGCGGAGAACTGTTCTTTTGGGGGGGTTTTGTTGTAAGCGCATTTGATTCTGTTACCTCTATCGTGGCAGATTTAGGTTTGGGGGGTAAGTTCAAATCGAATAACTGTTTTTTTGGGGGATAACTTTTTTTCCCGCTTCATTCGCAGAAAGTCTCCGATATACGATGATGTAGCTGCCTCTCTCAACAACTCTCCGGTGGTCGAGCGGTTAGCATCCTGAGATGGTAATCGCAGAGCCATTGCAGGTATGGGTGTGACTCCCGTACGTGCAGTAATTTTTTTTATTTTCATTTCCATTTTATTGCGGTATCAGATTTTGGGGGATGAGTTCTCCTTTAAGAGTTTAACTTTGGGTTATGCCTCCAATAGCCAAACCTGTAGGGAGGGAGTTTCATTCGCGTTGGCGGGGAAAGTTCTCAAGTTTGGGTATTTTCGAGGTTCAGTGTAAGAAGACTCGGTAGTGCTCGTATTTTTAGAAGATTAAAGTTTTATGTGTTTCCATGTCATATCTACCCGAATAGCCAAGACCGTGGTATTAATATAACAGAACAATGATTTTCAATTGAACAATAAACTTCATCATAATATCTAAATCTTTATCTACCACTTGAAATTTTGAAATCACCGTATATTTTATGGTCACAGTAAAAACCCATTATTCTCAAAGTTGTTTCACATATTTACACATTTCCGTGTAGGAAAATGATTCAAAACAACATTCTTTTTGTTGAACGATCTAGTCACGGTCGAGAACTGTGAAATCGGTCTAAGTTAAATTTCTTTTCATACCGCTATTCAACCGCTTTAAAGATGTTGGTCGGGCTGGCCAACCCGAATACGAAAATATTGTAACATAACAGTTCCTGTAGTAGTTATAAAACGATTAGAAACAGTGTAAAAAAACGTTTATCAAATTATATCTGAAACCATAAAAAACATTGCACTTATCTTGAATTCCAAAACGACGGTCTGTTGAATATGGCGTTAAGTTATGTTACTGTTTAAAACTGTTAAAACTTCTATATGGAGACACTGTTTTAGCAACAGTTAGGGAATGGTTTATAAAACGCATATGGATAACGTATTCAGGGCATTGAACTGTTTCTAGAATGAACATGTGTAGGCATATTTTTAACGATTTGTCAAACCGTCAATCGAACTGTTACGGAAATCGAAATGATCATTGTACGAACCGTTTGTACTAAGATTACTGTTTTTTTGATGGTACCTCATATAACGTAACCATTGAAAAAACTTTTAGATTATATCATTAAACTGATAAGAAACTTTACAAAAATACTGTAATACTTACAGTCAGTTTAAGAATAAAAAACGCTAGTCAGTACGGTTTCAATGAAATAAAACGATACAAATATTTTTGATAATTTCTTTATTCATTGTATTTATTTATTTCACATTTTAACACTTGCACTCTCATGTGGCACTTGCACTGTAACCCACCTTCGAAATAAAGAAATATATCGGGTTTCATGTCCCTCCTGTTCAATTCCATGTCGCGATCGGCCTTTCCTCTGAATGTGAATAAGTGCCTCAGGAGGACTCCCAGGATGCTGAAAAATGCAAATCGATTATTAAAAATTTATCAACACACGACATTATGTTTAAAGCTTACCTTCATTAGCTGTTTTCCAGTAAATTGCATCTTTTTAAAAGAGCCCAATTGATTTTCGCCGCAATAAGAATTTTTTGTAACAAAAATGGCTGACTTGAACATGTGCTAGCAGCTGTCAATATTTGCTTAGCTCTGTTCAATGATGAATTACAATAAATGTTTAATTATTAATAATGGAAACTAAACGATTTATGTTACCGTTTTTTTTTCTAGATCAAATTTGAATGTACATAGAACAGGTCTGTAACATTTGACAGAAGGCATGAACGCTACAGATAACGGTTCGAGATCTTTTGTACGATTATTGATAAAACTGAATTAAATCGTTGAATGATATGTTTCACCTTATCAGAAACCATCACATTTTCACATTAATGTTCATAAAAGATTCTTATCGTTGTCGAAGTAAAGTTCAATATAATAGCTACGTTTACAGTGACAATCACTATTTATACAGCAGTAGACGAATTGTAGAGACTGTTTGAGATTCAGTTTTTTAGTATGCGGGTAGTTATGGTAGGCAATAACTGAAATTTTTTGTCAACAGACAGGATTGGACGAAAACTGCAGTACTTTGTGTCCAACAGCAGGACAATAGGAAAGCCACCGGTCATGGAAAACGAGCTTATCTTTGAAGACTGCAGTGAAAAACGAGGCGCCGAAAATGGGCTTCTGCGTTATTCGTGGAAATCGGGCAAGGGTGAGTTCCTTTTTAGACCAATTAAGCACTTTTGTTATCCTTAATTTTGAATTTCTAGGAGCTCACATAAAAGGCAGTTCCGCGGCTCTAGCTAAAGGTGAGAGCAAAGGTGTTGCGTTTAATAACAAGATTAAAGAAAAGCCACCATGGAAACGAACAAATTGACGGGACGGAGTGGAAAACGAAGCATTAGAATGGGCCTTCTTTGTTTCTCGTTGAGGGCAGTCACTGGGAGATGTTCAGACTTGGATCGTCTTCTGAACGATATGGATCACGATATCCATCACCGTGAAAGTTGTGCCGCAATGGGGAAAGCCTACTCGATGTTTCGCTCATGTTTTAAAAAAGTTGATACAAAATAAATTAATTTATTGCTACATAACAACGAACGAAAGAAAATCCTGTCGCAATTTGGGATCTTGTATGGTTTTTAACGATGAAACTTTAAACCACAGTTTTCTGTGGTTTTTTTTTTATGAATTTTATTATTTTGAAGTGGATTTAAATTAAAGAAAACCATAAAATGTCACGGTTCTAAATATAGAATAAAAGATGAAAAAACATTGGTTTTTATTGTAAATCAAAAGATGAAAATTCAATGGATAACAATGAATTGCATTGTCTTCAAGATCAAAATTGGAAGGTGTAATGACCATAAACATTATCGTATTGTGTTTCAAAATGTATGGGAAAAAGTTGATTTTTTCATTGTTAAGTTGCTTTACAACCCCCTTTTTTCATGGTTAATTTTGCCATAACCATGAATTGCACAGTCAAAAACGTTAACTTTGACAGTACATTCATCGTTTCATCTACCATGGGTTTAATGGTTTCTACTATGAAATCCATGGTAAGGTGAAAATGAAATTCATGGTTTTTTCACAATGTTTTTCTATTCGGGTAGCGTTGTGTTGATTCGTTCATAGATTTTGAGAGCGCACAGATTGTTTAAAATTTTGAAATATTAGCAGTTGAGTATCGCCAAGTTTCTGTGGGATGCGTGTATTTTTTTAGTATGATATGATAAAAATGTTCAATCCCATTTCTTATGGTACTCAGCGGGGGTTTATACTACGATTGATATTTAAACTGAATTAGGAACTGTGGCAATGAAACAGTACCACGTGGTACATGATTGCCTGCAGTGGTATGCTAGGAGAATCAGCAGAAAATAATACACTACTACATTCATAAGTGGAGAACAAAAAAGGTTTTGATTGGAGCGAATGAAAGTTTGCCAGTTTGTAAACGAGTTTTGATCCGAAGTGATGTATTTTCTCAAACGGGGGATTTTGGTGTTTTATTTTGAATTTGGACTACCCGACATAAATATGCTACTGTACGGAAAGTTCTTCCAGTTTTTTATAAGATTTGCATACTTATTCCACCAAAATAAAAATAAAGAGTGTAATTTTTATCTTAGAAACCTTTTTTCGTCATTTGCGTCCTACATCGAATCACGTTTCTATTTAACACGTTCGTCGCCACGCTCATTTTGGTAGTTTTACTAGCCGGGCCCAAAGGAATTCTCGGAGTGAGAAAATATAGAGGGAGATCTCAATTATTTAAAACGTGTGGCCAGAGATGCCAATGTGCCTGATTTTCCAGGCGTTGCCTGATTTTTCGAGGCTCTGCCTGACAACCTGATAAGCCATTGATTTTCCCTGATTTTTTGAAAATATGGCTGATTGCCTGATTTTTGCAAATGTCATGAAAAATGGGTAGTAAGGAACTGGAGTAGGTACCATAGCTGAAGTGAAAAAGTGAAAATGTGGCTGAATCAAAGCAATCGAAAGATTCCCGTTAATTTTTATTGGAAAAGTGAAAAAGAGAATTGAAGGGATTGCTTTGATGCAGCAGAATTATTCAACTAAGTAGGCTCACAACACATATTGGAGTGAAAATGTGGAGCGATGACCAAAAAAAAAAGGTCATCACTTTGAGCGAAATTTCCGTTACTTTTACGTAGCCTGATTTTGCCTGATTTTATTTCGCAAGTTCCCTGATTTTTGAAAATAAATGTTGGCAACCCTGCGTGTGGCTAATAAACTGAGCAGCTAACTTGAGTAAGAGAGCGTCACACGTTTTTTTGATGTGACGGGGCCTCCTAGAAAACACACCCGTCACCCGAATATGGGTCTCATGGCGATGAACGTGTTAATAGTTTCCTCCTAATATTCATAGTATCAGTAGTGGCTCCAGAGAGTTGATATCTTTTTTTTTGTCAATCTTAGCATAACATGAGTATCAAAATGTCGAATACATAATTTCCAATGATTATTCAAACACTTAATATAAAATAAATTATTATAAAAAATTATAAAGTCTAAGTTTGCTTCATTGGCCATTGTATAGAAATCACAGCAATTTTCAAATTTTTTCTAACCTCATACGAATTTTGGTGGAGATTATTTTTTGGAAAAAGGGTGGGAAAAATAAAATAAAATGATAAAAAAGTAGACACAAAATTTACTAAAACAATTGTATTTCTCTGAACCAAAAATCACGTATTTCCAGTCCTTAAACTTCCAGAAAAAAGTTTTCATGCCCTCAAATCCAAAGAGGTATAGGCGCTTCATTTCTTGAACAGTTTTGTAACACCACTGACATTAAAAATGGAGAAACGACATAAATAAGTGTCGGGTTCGGGACGGTTCCAACTATAAAAACCCCTCAGATGACCACCCAATAACGGTTTTCGGATCCGAAAATAACTAAACACGGCGATTAGACTTCTACTTTATCTATTTCGCATTTTTCGCGATTCCGAATAACTTCACAGTCCGTTGAGCTCTGTCTTGGTTATCTCAATCAATGCGTGTAGTGATCCAGAGAGAAGTTCGAAGATCATTTTTATTTGTAAATTACTGATCGATACTATTAGGGATGATCAATCCCACATAAGGGAAACATAGAAAATTTTCTCTTAGAATTTCTTAAATCGAAAACTAGAAAGACTGAAAGAAGCATTCATATTCAATTTCTCAAATAATCTGAACATTGAATGGAATTTATTGAATCTGTAGTTAAAAGTTTCAAACTCATGACATTTTTTGTAAAGTTGGAAAAGGCTGCACAGTAAAATTGGTGGTGATTCCATCATTCGGATGTATTTATGTCGAAAAATCTTTGAATTCATACCTTTGGTGCTTCTGAAAAAAAAAAATCAAATATCTTAGTCATGTACATATAGGGTGTCTAATTGATGAAACAGATTCTACTAATTTAAGGAAATTTTAGTGAGACATATACTTTTCTTGACTTTAAAATTGAAACAATGTATTAAATTTCAAAACAAAGAGCATTGAGTTAGTATTTATTGAAAGAACCTTCCTTCTGTTTAATATGTCCATAAAGGCAAGGGTGTAGCATGTTTGGCGAAAAAAAATCTTACTTTCTCTGATTTTACCCAATAATCCTGTGATAGTTTTCTGTGACGAAAATAGCAAGATTTTTTCAAAAAGTCATGCTAAATTCAGTCTATTTTACATTTTACTCAAAAACATGATCATTCTCTTCATGTTTTCCAAAACAAAGTAAAAAATCCAAAATTCAAGTTGACATAAAAATTATTATTTAGAATATATGTACAAAATTAAAAAAAAACATCTGAGAAATCTATGAACATTTCAAAAATTCTATGTTCTGTAACACAGAATCTAAAATGAAAATTTGCTCAAAATTCTGTGAAATTATAAATTTATCTGTTATTCTGGCAACCTTGCATAAGGGTGGTAATGTAAGTATTTTTTCATGATTTCATGATCAAATTTTGAAAACCGCCCATATACATTTAGTAGATTGGTCAAAAATATAACTTGTGCAAAATTTCAGCTCAATCGAACTTGATTTAGGGATGCCTCAATGCGCTCAAAGTTTCGGTTTTTGATCTCCAAAAATCACCCAATGGAAGACCATAGAAAATTAAAAAAAAAACCATTTTTTTAGTTTGATGACTTGAAAATGCTTAAAACGTCGAAATCTGGTGTTTAAAAAAAAATGTAAAAATTCACTTTGAAAATTCAAAAACCATCAAATCGAAATCTTAATGTTGATGCCCAATTACTTAAAAACGCATGACACGTCGGCTAAGTTCCAGAAAGTTGATATTTGACCAAAAAAATTTTTTCGACGTTTAATGAATTTCGAAGTCGTTTGACATCTAAATTAAATTTAAGATATTTCTGAATTCTTTTGGCCCCCCTACTTGATTTTTAAAATTTAGAAGCCAATTTTTACGATTTTTTTTACGAAATAACACTAAATTTCGACGTTTGAAGCATTTTAAAGTCATTTGGGATAAAAATAAAATTTTTGATTTTTCCGATTTCCTATGGTCTCTTCTTTGATGATTTTTGAGGGTCAAAAATCGAAACTTTGAGCGTTTTGAGGCATTCCTAAATCGAGTCCGATTGAGCTGAAATTTTGAACACGTTATTGTTTTTGAGACACTTTACAAAATGTATATGGTCGGTTTTCAAAATTCCACTTGACCCGTTTGGCTGCCACCCTTATGTCCATAAATATTTATGTGGATAGCTTGAATATAGAATCATGTTATTATATTCACAGGGGGTTGGATCAAGTGAAGATTTTTTTTTTTATCTTACGAAATCAAACTGGGGGGAACTGGGGGCAAAACGCCAACGTTAAAAAGAATCTTCTATTACTCGTAAATGAAGAATGCAATCCAGTAAATTCGACAATAGTATTGGAAAGAGGACTGTTCTTCACCAGAAATATATAAACTGGAACACTTAGATATACCAATTACATACGTCCTAATGTAAATTTTTGAAAGACTTTCTAAAGTATGATTTCGATTTCGTTTGGAGTGCCTTCGAAAGTGTTTGCCAGGTAAAAACACTTCTCTACTTCACAGATGGAAAAATGTATTGCTACGCGCAGTGCTGCCTGATATACTGAAATTCTTGTGAATAGTAAATGAAATCTATATTAAATTTAGAAATTTTAAATATATTCGTGTATATTCAAGTCATGTTTTCCAATACAACATATAAATAGCTTTACAATTGTTGTGATGAAAACTGCGCATAAATTTAAACTAATATGAATCATGCTTAAAGATAAACGGACATGGCGCGTTTTGGCCTACCAAGACATGTTTATTAAAAATCGTTCAAAATAACAGAAATAAAAATTAATAAGGAAATTTTTCGTTTTGTGTTGATTGTCAAGACCAATGTTCATCATAGTAACAGATGTCAGGTAATTTTTTTCTGATAGATGCCGTAAATCCTTACGAAAGTCAAGGCACAAATAGCAAGAAACATGGCTTAAAAATTTTGGATTTTTGCAGTGATATATCGCATATTTGATGCTAATGTTTTGTACAAATGGTTTCTATTGTTAATTAGAAGGGAATAACGTACAGAATTCTTAATATAAGTGAATATCTAGCTAGATATCGCAGTGGGGCGTTTTGCCAACACTGGGTATGATACTCCCAGTTCCCCTTCACTCTTCAGTTGTCAAAATGGCCTCCAAGCAAGAGGAACGAGCTTTGAAAAAAAAAATTCACACGACCAAGAATACCGTTTAATTCGCATAATCAGTTAGCGAAAAAGCTCATTTTACCCCAAACGACTTTGAAGTCGTCGGGAGTTATTTTCTACTCTGTTGGAAAGAAAAAAACATTGAAATGTCATTTGTGAAATTCTGTGAAAATTTTTTGAAACAGTCTAGATACAACTATTATTTCTTTAAAATTTATCAAATACTTGTTTCAAATTTCTTTTATATCTTTTGCCAATTCCTACTAAACTGTTTGTTTTTCATTACAAAGTTTTGGATTTGAAAAGGCTTGTTTTTCTTACCAAAAAAAATCGATGTCAAAAAGTAGTTCAGTCGAAAAGTGCTTCTTTACCCTCATTTATTTCTATCATTAATATTTATATCTTTATTTTTCTCTGTTATGTGACTAAAATACGTCGATGTTTGCTTAAACAAAAATTTTAAATACATAATTTGTCTGCTAAGTGTCAGGAAAGGTAAATTCAATTGAATGTACTTGGCATAAGAAGCTAGCTCCGAAAGCCAGGTCAGGCTCTGGGAAAGGACCTCAGCTCGGGAAAGCACAACGCTTAAACTCGGGAGCACCAAAAATGGACGGAAAAAGTAAGCAAAACTTGAACTTCCCCTCGTGTTGCATTTCCGCCAAGGTTTTCCAATCCAGTCGTTCGAATTCAGTTTGCCTCAAGAAAAAGACACCGGTCGGTACCCAGACGAAACTCCAGGCAGGGGTGGTTTACCGAAATGATCAAACCAGGAAGTCATTGATTGGATCTTCATTTTATGATTTATCTTTCTCCGTGAATGGAATCTCTCAATTAAGCTTAATTACATTAGATTGCATCGAAGAAGATATCTTTTTCTCTCTCCAGTCGGAACGATTTCTTCTGGCTGGTTCACGTCTGGTTCCGCTAGTCGAACCGAGGACGATGTCATCTTCATCATCTTCATTTTCCCACAAACTTCAGCTTTCGTGGATTTTTGCCGGAAAAGGGATAACTTCTAGTCGAGAAGAAGGAAAGGATAAACCAAGTAGTGGCAGCATAGTTAAACCCACTGTGGATGAAGAGATGAAACCACTCGACAAATGGAATCCAATTTGGAACGGCAAACTTTTACTTCAGTCGGGAAGTCATCTCATCTTTTTATGAGCGAGCCGTAGTAGTTGAGAAAATTGGTCCTTGTGTACCGATTCACTGCGGCTATTGATGGAAAAACTGATTGATAACCGATTTCGACATCAATTTGTGAATGGGTGCTTCATTTGAATGTTTTAACAAGTGATGTGATGTTCTCTCGATTGGTTGTGGAAGTGCAATTAGAGATGAATGGTGTAAATAGGCTATTGAAAGTCAGTTGAACAAATGTTTGCAATGATTTCTGTTGGTTCTGACTCTGCTTCAGTGGAGACGTGTCGTTGGAACTCGAATGAAGTGCGCCATAACGAGCCAATTACCTCGCCACACTCTGTAGAATAAAATTAAAGCTTCGGAATTAATTTTTTTACTCATATTCACATGATTTTTTTTTAAAGATACATTGGTTATGAAAATTAGTTTTGTTAAAAGTATCAGATAGCATTTTCGTTTATATGCAGAGGCAACCTAGTTTTCCACGTGTTTACTCTAACTGCTGTCATTGTTTTTGTTTATCCATTCAGAATTCACTAATTTAGCCCGAGTTATGGACATCAAGCAAGCGGTTGCTACCCGTAGAAGTTGTTTGCGTTTGGGGTAAGCATGTGGGTGAATGTAACAACCATATATTTGCATCGTTCCGAGGGACAGTTTTGTTTGTTTTTTTTTTTTTTTTTTAAAAAGTTCCTAAGCAAACAATTGAAAACGAGTTTGACTCCTTAAAGCTTCAAAGTGTGAGCCGTTTCAAATAATGAAATTACAAAAAAAAAGTTAGCCACTGTGCCAGTTTTAGAAACGAAAACGCTGAGAGATAAAACGGGGTGCAACGTAAAGTATTAGGTACACAACAAAAATTTTCTTACAGTTCCATGGAGCTGCTTAAGGAGTGTACCTTTTCGGAAAAAAATGCAACACTTTGTTTTCTGTGAGCAAGTTCACTGGTCTTGGGAAAACGTGGTGGAAATTTTGAAATTTTGAAAATTTTTCCATGCAAAAATGGTTTGAAGGTCTTTGTGCGTTGTATTCTTTTACAGCACTGTTTCTATTTCAGCCGTATGTGATAGAAATAATGCTATTTTTGCATACATACATAATGGCACGATTCTAGTGTAGTATCCAAGAGCTGGATCAATCTGCTAATAAAAGTTACGTGTATCTTATAGAATGAGAAATAAGGAATTAGTGTGTGTAAAATAAAAATTTGAAGGCGAGTGATCGCTTATAGAGAAAATGCGAAATGTTTGCTACATCTCACTCGCACACGTGAAGAATCATACATCGAATCTGTGCGTGAACTTATCATCAATGGAATGAGAGTTAATGATGATGTGAGAGCGAGATGAATGTTGATGACGTCGTATTCACTTGCAGTGAATGGAAAGGTGTAAATGAAAAGGCATGATGTTGGAATCGACGATCCTGATGCATTCATTTGATTGCGTCATTCAGTTAACGATTTTTGGGAAGGAAAGCTCGCGTCCTTTCGAATAAAATTTATATTAAAAAAAAGTTACTACAATGGCGCAGACGGTAGTGAAATTTTACTGGGTGTAAGCGTTAAGTGGAATCTGTAGTGTTGATGCTGCAATAAGGATAAAAAAAAGCAAGGAATCGGAAAGAAAACGGGCAAAGAAACTTCTCCCAATTGTGTGAAGAGGTGTTGCTTATTGTAGGATGAAGAAAAATGGGTTGATTGTGGCCGGTTTTTGTTTCGACGTGCATATTGTGATTGTGATATGTAATATTGCGAATGAAAATAAGTAAAGGGATGATTTTAAATTATTGGTAGAAAAATTGGTTGGATGTGCTTTGTGTTCAAAAAAATAGCGGGTAGCACGTACTCGTTGGTAAGTTTAGGATGGCTTGTAGGTTTAAGTGGAATTTATTAAATGTTGGCGACTAACTTTCCTTCCCAAAAATCGTTAACTGAATGACGCAATCAAATGAATGCATCAGGATCGTCGATTCCAACATCATGCCTTTTCATTTACACCTTTCCATTCACTGCAAGTGAATACGACGTCATCAACATTCATCTCGCTCTCACATCATCATTAACTCTCATTCCATTGATGATAAGTTCACGCACAGATTCGATGTATGATTCTTCACGTGTGCGAGTGAGATGTAGCAAACATTTCGCATTTTCTCTATAAGCGATCACTCGCCTTCAAATTTTTATTTTACACACACTAATTCCTTTTTTTTTTTTTTTTTTGTATGAGAAGATCCACTGCGACCAACTTTTTGTGATCTATTGTGGAATAACCCAATTTATTATTTGTCTGATTACGCAATACTGTCATCATTGATAGAGATGCCAGTTGTAGTCGGAATCGAGACATTATTCCAGTTTGGGATGGTATTTCTTATGAATCCCACCACCTTACTGGCTTTCATCTTCCAAATATCATCGGGCGTCAAGATTCGCTTACCAAGAACTTTCAGTCGATGTGTCATAAGATATCCACAGTCACACATTAAGTGCTCTGCAGTTTCTACTTCAGTTTGACAAAACCGGCACATCTCATTACTGAGTTTGCCTATTTTATGTAAGTGGTAGTTGCATGGACAGTGCCCTGTAAAAAGGTCTGTAATTGTTTTAAGATCCCTTTTCGATAGACTTAGAAGTTCACAAGTTTTCTTAGAATCGGGCTTTATGAATTTTTTAGATTGTCTAGCACCGATGGCTACAAGCCATTTGAATTTGATCTTTGAGTTCTCCCATTTTTTTAATTCACTTGTAAGAGCACAAGTAGATACTCCACAAAAAGGTTCAGGGCCAATCATGCGCCTTTCAGATCCTTTCCTAGCGAGTTCATCTGCTTTCTCATTGCCTTCTATACCACAGTGGCCTGGAACCCAGTATAGGTTCACTTGATTTTGGATTGATAATTGATTCAAAGCATTAATTCCTTATTTCTCATTCTATAAGATACACGTAACTTTTATTAGCAGATTGATCCAGCTCTTGGATACTACAGCCAACATTTCTGGGTGCTGTGCTGGTAGTACCCATCGTAGGCAATACGCAGCTCGCTGTAGAGGCGCTGATGTTCGTCGTGGAATTCTTCGAAGAACACACGAGATTTCCACTTAAAAAATCGTTTGATTTTCGGCTTTGCAAAAGAAATCCACCATTCGATCCAAGAGCCAAAATTTCTACGCTGTCGGGTCCAGTATTGCCACTGTTGCTGGAATTCCGCAACGTTCTCGTGGGTCAGAAGATGTGGACGGAGGGACCAAAAACCTCGGCCCTGCTCTTGTCCCAGATGTGGGAGGCAAAGGCGGAGTGTCAGTGCTTTGTGGTCGGTGAATGAGCAAACGTGGGTGTGTGCTGCTCTCAGGTGATCGCGCAAACCGCTGCTGACGTACATGCGATCGAGACGTGATTGGGAGTTGCGGCAGACGTACGTGAAACCACTATCGCGTGGACATAATTTTTCCCATACGTCATGCAGCTGCAGTTGTTGGATGGCTGTTTTGAGAGCGGGACTGGTGTTTGGGCTGCTTGAATCGCATACTCGAAGCACACAATTGAAGTCGCCGGTCAGGATGACGTTCGAAGTGCGGTGACGGAGATAGTAGGGAAGTGTTTCCCTGAAGAAACTCTCCCGAGCAACTCGTAGTGCGGAACCCGAGGGAGCGTAAACATTGCAAATTGTCGTGTCTTGCACTCGCAGCGCAAGCAGACGGCTGTCTAGGCTTCGCTCGACATGACTGACCTGGATGTGCTGCTTAAGTGCGATAGCTGTGCCTCTTCTCGTGTGGTCTACGTTGAAAAAAACGGTGAAGCCAGGCAAGGAGAGCTGTTCGTTTTCCACTTCTTGCAGACACACTATGTCGAGGTTTTGGCTGCTTGTAGTCGCTGTTGAGAAGCGAGATCGGACGGTACGATCGCGCCGTGTTATCTCCACCTCTCTTCTTGACCAGCACGATGATCCCTTCGACAAATGCAGAGGGAATATTTCCTCTGAGCGCCTCATTAAGCAGCAGATTCAGTTCACGGTGGATGACATCGAACATGCGGTGGTAAAACTCTCTTGGAATACCATCGCAGCCTGGGGACTTACGTGGAGCACTTGATGATATTGCCGACCAGATTTCGACCGTCGTGATTTCTCTCGTGCAGGCTTCGTTCGATGGGTCGTTAGGTGGGACGAGATTTTCGCAGGCGAAGCTGTTTTCGTCCTCTGCTGCTTCCTCTTCTGCATAGAGAGTCGAGAAATAATCGAACATGTGCGCCTCGATCGCATGCGGCTCTGCTATTGTTTCGTCCTGCTCCGTCCGCAGCTGTGTGATGACGGTCTTTTTTCTTCGCCTTTCCCCCAACTGAAATACAGAGATGGGTTCTCCCGCCACATGCGTTTCATTGATTCGCATGAACGTGTGAGAAAACCTCCGTTGTAGGGCGAGCATTTCGCCTTTCAGGCGGTTGATAGTAGCCAATGTAGTAACTTTTTTTTAATATAAATTTTATTCGAAAGGACGCGAGCTTTCCTTCCCAAAAATCGTTAACTGAATGACGCAATCAAATGAATGCATCAGGATCGTCGATTCCAACATCATGCCTTTTCATTTACACCTTTCCATTCACTGCAAGTGAATACGACGTCATCAACATTCATCTCGCTCTCACATCATCATTAACTCTCATTCCATTGATGATAAGTTCACGCACAGATTCGATGTATGATTCTTCACGTGTGCGAGTGAGATGTAGCAAACATTTCGCATTTTCTCTATAAGCGATCACTCGCCTTCAAATTTTTATTTTACACACACTAATTCCTTATTTCTCATTCTATAAGATACACGTAACTTTTATTAGCAGATTGATCCAGCTCTTGGATACTACATCTAGATCCAATTTAAACAGAGTATAAATTTTCCTGACCTAATTTGCACTGTATTTCAGAGAAAACAGTCGCATTTGGAGCCATTCTTATTTGTATATTAGGCCATTTATCGTGTTGATCGTTGTGGAAGATTGAGTAATTTGCAGTTTCCAAAGATCGTTTGCCTCCTCAAGTACTATACAATAAATTTTTCAAATTTTTCTCCTTGATAATCTCCAGAAAATACAGGCAAGACATGTCAACGAATAGTTTCTGGTTGGAAACCTACCAGGTTACCGCTAACGAGTTCGTTTTGCTGTCCATTACGAATTGTTTTGAAATATCTCCCCATAAGCATGTCAAATATTTTGCGCACAATTTTACCACCGTATTTTGTTGATTTTGTTGGTGGGCAGCTTTCTACCTCATAGAAATGAAGTCACGGCTATTTATAAGTCAGCTAGACGAAAAATTTGACTTTTTAATCACTTCCTCTATTCACTCATCTGGATCTTTTCCGATCCTGTTCAAAAAATTTTGTCAATGAACTTCAGTATTGAACGTAATCTTAAAAAAACACTAGACACAAATACACTTCTTAGAAATTCCTACATGCGTTTTGATAAAAGAAACTAAATGCTTTAAAAGTTTTGTCAAATTAAATGAAAAGTTATGTTTTGTTAATAAACAGAAATTTGAACTGAAACTAAAATTTTTGTTTAAAGACTCAATTTGATTAACATATTTTAGAAAATCTAGTTTGGAAATACATCTCATTCTTTATTCAAGATTTAAATTCAGGTTATATTGAAAATTGAAACTACTTACATCAGGGAAGCAGCCAAATCGGTCATGTGGAATTTCGAAAACCAACCATATAAATTTTATAGATTGTTCCTAAAAATCTGATCTGTGCAAAATTTCAGCTCAGTCGTACCTGTTTTAGAGGTGCCTCAAAGAGCTCAAAGTTTCGGTTATATAACCCTCAAAAATTACCAAAAGGAAGACTAAGAAAATTGAAAAAAAAATAAAATTTCAATTTAGATGTCAAATGACTTAAAATGCAAATAACGTCGAAATCTGGTGTAATCTCAAATATTTTTTCGTCAAAAATCGATTTTAAAATTTCAAAAATTACCAAACAGGGGGTTCAAAGGAAATTGGGAAAATCGTAGTTTAAATTTTGATGGCAAATGACTCAGAATTGGATAAAACGTGAAGATCTGGTGTTATCACACAACAAAAGTTTTTGGCCAAAAATCGACTTTTTGGGAATAAACCGTTTTTAAGAAAACTCAGACCCAGAAAGAAAATTTTCGAAAGATTTTGGGCCAGTTTTCAAAATGCATATGGTAGGGTTTCGAAATTCAATCATGAAATTTTTCCCATACCCTAATTAACAATTTTAGATTTTTAATGGGAATTTAATTAGAAGTCTAGAATTTGAAATCTTGAATTTGGAACAAGTTCTGAGATTTAGAAAAGCAGAATCTAGATTCAAAATCAATTTTTTAAATTATGGTAAATTCCACGTTGTTAATTAAAAGTTTTTATTTTATTTTTCTTAACTCCAGAATTGTAAAATTTTGAAAAAAAGAATAAAATGCCTGGAATTTTCAAGCTTTCAAGATAAGTTTAAAATCCTGGTCAGCATAATTTTAACTCAAAGGTTTAAGAATCAGTTTGAAACTAAGCATTTAATGCATGTTCTGGGAACTGTATCCGTTTATAAAGATTTTGGTTTCTCTTGTCGAATCATAGTACTTTGAAAAAATTAAAGAATTAAATCTATTCTGCACTTAAAATTTTAAATTCATAATCATATTATGATAATAGAGTAGAGTTATTTAAGAGTAACAATCTAGACTAAAATCTAATACCAAAACCTCAAAAACCCATCTCAAGTTAAAAATTCTGCTAAAGTTTTTCAAAATTTACTCACTTATCCATAGAAATTCAGGTATGAATATTAAATTTAAATTAAACCTTTTTTGGAGGCTCTGGTTCCATTTTCGCATAACCAAAATTGTTTATCTTTTTTTCGTATTTCTTTTTCTGTATCCAGTAGTTTTGAATTTCATATCAAATTTTTACCGTGGTTTTCGCAAATCATATGCATTTTCAATATTTTGATAATAGTTTTCCGAATATGAAAATGAAATATGAAATATAAAAGAGAAATTTTGTATAATATTCCAATTCGATGTTGTTAAACTTAATTAGGCCGGAACATATTTGAAATCCCTTTTCTGTCACTTGTAGTGGAAAATTATTTTAGATTAATTCAAGGGAAAATCTTGAATACAAAAGGTGTTTCAAAAAAAAATTCAAATTTTTCAATAAAATACCTTGAACTTTATTTATTTCCCCATCTGGATTTTTGGATAAATCGAGGGGGGGAAGAAGGAATTGAAATTTGTTCCGGCTTATTACACAAAATTTATACATTAAAAGCTTCAAGTGGCGATCCAAAATTGAAAACTCGGATTCAGAATGATCATTTGGAATTCACATTTTTATTTAGATTCACAATGCAGACTATTAATAAATAAATGAAATAATGAATTAAGATTAAATCAGAACTTCATAATTAAAAAAATACATTCCTGAATGAAGGCTCTTAAATTTGGCTCAGAAAATTCGGATCTGGAATTAAGATTTGGAAATCGTATTTTTGTACATTTCAGAAATCGTATAGAAATTCGGAAACAGATTTAGAGTTCAATTTTTAAAATAATGTTCATAATTCAAATTCAGGATGCAAATTCAAAATTCAGAAAAAGATTCAGCTGGTAGTATGAGTTTTAACATAAAATTGTTAAGGAATTCAAGAGAACATGATCTAAAAATTTTGCTGGTCGATTTCCCAGAATTCCCAGATCTCAAATATTTTAATCAAAATTAGTTAATTCAGCTGAAAATAACAAATATACAGTGGAGTTTGAATTTATTTTCTAAGATTTGTTGTATGCAAAAAATCGCAAATTTTTCTTAAAAAAATCATCCACAGAATTCTCATGATGGCATTGATTCATTATGAAAAAAATTGCTATTCAAGAAACATGTACCTGATTTTCATCTAAAAAATCTGCACAAAATTGTATTGCAGTTTTTAAAACCCAAACTTCAAACAAAAGTCATAAATTTTGTTCAAATTAGCATCAAGCAAATTTGATCTGAAAATTTTTTATCGATTGCTTTTTTATTTGAAAATTTATATTTATTTTCCTCAAAGGTTAGAATCTTGGAATTTACAAAAGAATTTGGAAGATTGGGCTTGTGTGATTTGAGTATAGAATAAGTTTTTTTGAAGAAATTAATGTCTACCCTAAAAAGAATTTATTTTATGCTATAATAAAATAAATTTTATCTACCTGACTCTCAAACAAATTCAAGGATTTTAACTATCGATGATATCAAATTCCATATTTTGTTTCTTGAGGTTTCATTATAAAAAATAAGAGCCACCCTTTAGGTAAAGAACCACTTTTCTAAAGATGCGGTTTAATACAAAAACTATTATTGAGTAATGAAAATGCATAGAGGGTTCTTGTCCTTGGGATCGTACCATGGCCTTTTTACCGTAATGGCAAGATGCCAAGTCCGGCAAAACAGTACGGAACAACCGTGTTTCTTCAGGAAAGGCAGCAGACGTTTATTCAAACACTCTTTCACGTAAATTTCTTGGTTGCGTCCATTACCACGCAGTCAAACTTCGTCAGCATCGTCGTGTACAGCCTCCGGGATCGCGCTTTGGCCATCGTATTTTGTTTATCATCGCGATTTGGAGCCACTACCTTCTTGAAAGTCCATAGTCCGGCTCGTTTTTTGGCTCGATGCACGGTTGTAGACGATACACCCAGCTTATTTACGGCATCTCGGAGAGAGAGGTTAGGGGTTCGTTTGAAACTACCGGCAACTCTCTTTGTCGTCTCAGCGGCTTCCGGTTTTCGATTTTCCCCCGATCCAGACTTCCTGGCTGTCGACAAACGTTCCTCAAACACTTTAATTACATTTGTAACGGTTGATTTGGCAACTTTTTGCGATTTTGCCAGCTTTGCGTGCGAGTAGCTTGGATTTTAGCAATGCTCAAGCAAAATTTTGATACGCTACTCTTCTTCCTTGGACGGCATTTTGACAACTGAAGAGTGAATTCCAAAATCAAAATAGGTGCAACATTCTACACACACACTTTCAAAATGAGGGGTGTTCAGGTGTTATTCTTTATTTATAATCAATACAATGATAGGCTCATTGGCATCAACCATTACGGAGCCCAAAGTCACTTGTTACAAATATAAGATTGAAAAAAAAAAGGTAATCACTAGATACAAAAATCTTCATATTATTGTTATTCCTTGGTATTCCTTCTATCATCTTGGTGTCAGATCATCTCGATGTTTGGATTGTTGCAGCAACTAAGATTCGGTTTATAGCCTTCATCGATGGAATATTCTGGATGACGATGATATCTCGGAGATGGGTTTCAAATGGAATTCGATTTCCTTCTTCTTCTTGGCAAGGGTGTCAGCCATCTCATTACCAAAAGCTCCGTAATGAGAGGGAACCCATAAGATCTACGATGAACCGTCAATCGATGGATACGAAAACTCCAAGGGGTGGCCAAAATGAGATTATCTTTCTTACTACCATTTTTAGGATAGGGGACAAATTAAATAAGATCTCTTTCCAAAAATTATTCAAGTTCAAAATATTGGACAGCATTTCAATAATTTTCGTAATCGATAGTTTTGATGAGTCTACTTCAGAACGTTGTCCCGTTACTTGTTCTGGGATAAGCGGAGGGAAATTAGCATCTTGCAGAGCAAAACCTGGGGGATGGCTTAAGGGATTTTCTTTCGGAATAAGCTTCGTTTGTTGTAAAGGTTTGTTGGTTGGAAGAATGAGTTCTCTTGCGTCTAGGGGGTTCATAAGAGCAGTGAGCTATCTCACTATCATCATTAGAGAGATTCGCTAATGAGCTAAATGAGTTATTGCCAGAAAAATCCTCCAAACCCACTGACTGGACTATGTCAGCATAAGAAAGCTGCGAACTCTGTTGTACGCGATCTTTTGCAACTTTCACTTTTTGTTTGTAGCTTGGACATTCATTTTTGGACTCGTGAGTTCCCTTGCAATGTAAACACACACTCTCAGCTATTGAACAGTCTTTCTCACTATGTGATTCACCACATTTCCCCCATCGCTCTTTATTAGAACACATCGTTAACGTGTGACCATATCTTTTACACTTCGTGCACAGCATGATTTTCGGAGTGTAAAATCGAACAGGAATGAGAACCCCATCAATTTCAAGGTAATTGGGAAGAATAATACCAGCGAAAGTAACCCTGATTGCATGTGAAGAAGGCACAAAACTGGTATTATCTTTTACTCGGGCTTCCATCAATCGGTTACACTCCAGAACTGGGACACGGGCAACACGCGGATCGTTAAACTTTCCAAAACCCTTTTTCATAATGTCTTTCAGCGAAAGTGCATCTTGATTTAAAAAGCCGATAATCTCAACTTTGACTCTAGGAATGAACACTCTATATAATTCGGTCAATTTTTTGTTTAGAACCACGTTATTAGCATCTACGCGTCTTGCAAACACCATGCGAACCTTGCCATATGAAACTTTTTTAATTTCTTTAACAGAGGAAAACATTTTATATACTTCAGCAGAAATCAAAAGCACATAACGGATAATGTCGCACACGTGTTTCGGTTGGTAGGCACAAATCTTGTTCAGAATCGTTCAACAAACATAGCGGAGGCTCTTCAGATATATTATCACTAGGAATATCTGTGTCTTGAGAAGAAGCAGTGACCATGTGAATCGACTCCTCCATTCTCCTGCCTGGGGGGTCTAGCCCCCTGGTTCGCTATCAGCTTATTTTTTCGGGATTGCAAAAGAAAAAGAAATCGAATTAAACACTTTGCTTTTATAGAACCAAACAACAATAGAAGCACAAATCTGATAAGCTTTTCACCAAACTGCTATGCCACGAGGTAAAATAAAATACCGGGCTTATTCTGCGAGGCGAGTGACGTGAAATGACTCGGTTTTTCAGAGTCACCGTATTCCAGCAGGCTAATGATACGATTTTACTCCGTTGAAGGTTGGATTCAGATTGATTTTTTATTGTTCGATAAGTTCTTGACAAGGTTCCTACTGGAGACGCCTGAAGCACCGTTCTATGTAAAAGCCATGTACACGATCACCAATCCGTGATCGATGTACATGCGAAAGAGACAAAAGCAGAAACCTCGAAAAGCTATGACTGCACACATGGTAACAGCGAGGTTCAGTAAATTTGAAATGCGACACTTTCGTTCGTCGCAGTAAATGCTGATGCTGAATTTTGTGCAGGCATTGAACTGAAGGTTCAATGCCGGTTAGTAATAAATTTCTCAGCATGTTCTCACTGGTGTGGTCTGCTGAGGATGTAAGAATTGGAAGGCATGAAAATGACATGTGAAATCCACATGTCACACCATCCCCCTACGGGCCAAAATTGAAAGGTAAATTATTCGGATTTGCTTCAAGTGCCTCTCACAATTTTTAATGATTCTATATAATATGTTGATTTCGGTTCATGATTGCAAAATAGGTATTATTTAATTATAATGTTATATTTCTGTATCACGTTTAATTTTAATTGTATGTTTCTGTATCCTGCACCCCTTCCCCCTTAATGGAAAAGGAGGCGGTTTAGCTGCCTATTTGATTAGTCTTGATATGTGTACTTCCTGCTCTCTATTATCTGCATTTATTATTGTTACGTTTGGCGTATTTATTTTTGTAATCAAGAAAGGTCCGTTGTAAACGGGGTCTAACTTGTGTCTATTTTCTCTTTTTAAATACACTGTATCGCCTATTTTTATATCTGTTATATTAATGTTATTATTGACTGCATTTGTTCTTTTGATTTTTTCTTTGTTGAGAGTTTGCATGACATTGTTGTGAGTAACTTGTAATCTATATTTTAGTTCTTTTTGATACGAGTCGAAGTTATATAAGGGATCAACGTTATTGTTACAAAATTCAAAAGTATTACATGTTTTTCCAAAAATTAATTCGAATGGCGTGAAATCGTGTTGTATGTTAGGCGTTGTATTGTAAACAAAGCAATAAAAGGGAAGCCACTCATCCCAATCATTCGTGCGTTGGTTTGAAAATATCCTTAAGTATTCGTTCAAGCATTTATGGTTGCGTTCTAACGCACCGATTGTTTGAGGGTGGTAAGCTGTTGAGCAAGTGTGGTTTAATTGTAGCAAATTGCATATTTCGTCAAACACTCCTTTGTATTCGGTTCCTTGATCTGTTTTGATACATCTCATGGGACCGTATATAAGGATGCATTTTTCTACAACTGCTTTAGCTATTGTAACAGCTGATTTGTCCGGAATGGGTATTGCAATTACATACTTGGAAAGATCGCATTGCAATGTCACTGCATAGCGGTTTCCTTTTTCAGTGAGAGCAAACGGACCGATGGTGTCAATGGACACTACATCGAAGGTTTTGTTAGGTGTGGTAGTAACGATTGCTGGCGTTTTTGCTGTAATCGCATGTTTATTTATTTTACAAAGTTCACATACCTTGACGTAGTCTGAAACAGTTTGTTTCATATTTGGCCAAGAGTATAGGGACTTTAATTTTTTGTATAATCTATTTATACCTGGATGACCTCCCGTCGGAGAGTCATGGTATTGTTTTAATATGTTTTTAATTTCTTCCGATGTTTTTATTTCAACAGGTTTCTCGTAAATTAATATGGTAGCGTTCCTAAGAACTGCATTACCGAAACTTTTAAATGAATTTAAATCAACATGTGTGAATATAATGTCGTTTGTTTGTATTGCTAGCTTTCTTGGATATGTTGCTTTCGTATTTGAATTATCGGCAGGCCTGCCATCGATTATTTTTAAAACTTTTTCTAATTCTATTCTAAAGTTTTCGGGATTTTCTATTGCTAGAGCTAACGTTGGAGTTAGTCTCTTCCGGAATTTTTTATCGTATATTATCATATTTATCGATGTTTTATCATTATTATATGAAAATGTTAATTTTGGCAAGTCGAATGCTTCTAAACTACTGACAGCTTCGCACACGTGAAGTTGATCAGGCTTCTGTGTCTGGCTGGTAGTTGTTGTAGCAGCATTTTTCTTTGCCATAGATCTAGTTACTAAATACATGTTTTTTAGTGTGTCTGACGTTATTTGAATTCTAGATAACGCATCAGATAACACATTTGAACTACCTTTAATGTATTCTACCTTAAAATCGTATTCCTCCAAATCCCATCTCATACGTGTGAGTTTGGATGAGGGGTTTTTAAGTGAAAATAAATATATTAGTGGTCTATGGTCAGTACGTATAACGAATTTCGGCCATAGATATATGGTCTAAAATACTCGATGGCCCAATGTATGGCGGTCAGTTCCTGTTCGATTGTTGATTTGTGTGATTCACCTTTTGTAAAAGCCTTGCTGGCAAATGCAATTGGTAATTCAAAATCTCCAAAACGTTGAGCCAGTACTGCTCCGCAAGCTACTTTGGACGCATCTGTAGTGATAATAAAATCTTTTGTGTAATCGGGGAACTGTAAAATATTTGGTGATAATAATTTCATCTTAAGAGTGTCGAATGATTTCTGACACTCCTCGTTCCATTTGAATATTGAATCCTTGCGTAATAATTTGTTTAGAGGGTTGGCTATATCTGAAAATTTTTGATGAAGCGACGATAGTAATTACAAAAAGCAACAAATCGCCGAACTTCATCTGAATTCTTCGGTACTGGGTAGTTTCGAATAGTATCATATTTACTTTTGTCGGGTTGTATGCCATCTCTCGAAATATGGTGTCCTAAATAAGTCACCTCATTCTTGAAGAAATGGCATTTAAATGGATTTAATTTAAGTTTGAATTTTCTTAAGTGCTGAAACACTTCGCGTAAATTTGCTATATGGTGATTAATTGAGCATCCTACTACGATAATATCATCTATGTAGAGGAATGCACAGTTTGGAGGTAGACCGCTTAACGCGATGGACATCATGCGTTGAAAGGAGTTAGGGCTTATGTTTAGACCGAATGGAAGCCTATTAAATTCAAAATGGCCTTTATCAGAGGAGAAGGCTGTGTATTTTTTGGAATTTTTGTCTAATGGGATTTGATGAAATCCAGACATTAGGTCGAGTGTAGAAAAGTATCTTGCACGACCCAATTGATCCAAAATTTCATCTATCCGCGGGAGTGGAAATTTATCTGGGGTTATTTTTTTGTTCAGTTGACGGTAATCAATTACAAGACGCCATTTTTTACTTCCATTTGAATTTGATTTCTTTGGAACAAGTAAAATAGGCGAGTTGTAAGGTGAGGTTGAATTTTGAATTATCCCTTCATTAAGCATGGTCTGTATTTGTTCATTAATTTCATTTTTTTGAGATTCTGGCAATCTATAGTTTTTAATATATGTCGGTTTTTGGTCATTGAGAGCTATACTTTGTTCGTAAAAATTGTTTTCCGTAAGCAAATCACCTTGAAGCGAAAATATGTCATTAAATTCAATGCAAAGGTTTTCAAGTTTATCTCTGATATGAGGATCACTGTTTTCAAGTTTCAGTTCATTTTTCAGTTTCTGAGCTCGTTCGCTAATATTTTCTTTGTTTGTGTTGTTTGAAATAGCACAAAAGTAAAAATTTGATAGGGGTTCATGTTTGGGATAGAAGTTTGCCGGTAATAAAACTTCCTTAGTTGTAGTATTAATAATTTTAACATTACAATTGCCTTTATTTACCAGAGTATTAGCGCAAAATACTCCTGGGAATATTTCTTCTGAAAAAATTACACTGTCTTCCTGAATGTTAATGTTTTCAAGTTGTTTGATTATCTCACACCTAGCTGGTATAAGATTTGAGTTGACTTGCTTGTTTACTATTGGAATTGTAAATGTTTCAAAATTGTTTGTCAGTTTGAGAAGCCAAGAATCATAATCTATATTGCATTTATGGTTTACTAGAAAATCTCTCCCTAAGATTCCATCAGTAGGAATCGGGAAATCGTTTCTTACTATGTGAAACATCTGAGGTATTTTAATATCATTTAATATGATATTTGTTTGCGTAGTACCCATTGTACTTACGTTTCCATGGCCAATTCCAGCTATGTCACATTTTTGGCTTGGATAATAAATCTGAGTTTTTCTTAATAATCCACATTTGACAACTGATATATCAGATCCGCAATCAACAATAAATGATAATTGCACATCGGACATATCAACCATCAGTTGGACGTAATTGGTGGCAGACACATTTATTGTATATGCTGCCCCAGCTGTACCCCTAAAGGGTGGATATTTCCATTTGTTGACTGTAGAATATGTTGTTGCTGTGGCATTTGAATGTGTGGATGCAACGGCATTTGAATTGCCTGGTGCGCTGGCGGCTGATATTGTGCACCGCCTTGGTGTGCTAAAAACATATTCGGTGGATACCGTCCACGCTGAGTCCAATTGCCTCTTTGATTCGAGAAATTACCTCGATGAGACCAATGACCCCTCTGGTTTGAAAAATTTCCACGATTATGGGGCGAGTTTTGGTACCTAACGTGTCGATCATGTTGGTAAAAGTTTGAATAATTACCACGTCCTCTGTGGTTTGTTCCACGCCCTCTTGGGTGGCTTACTCGACCTGTTAAAATTTGAGCATTTGTAGCAGGTGAATTGTTGTTACTGGTGATTTCATTATTTTCCATCACCTTTTGAATTGCGTCATTAATTTTGTTGAAGGTCCCAGCCTTCAAAATAAGTTTTGTGTCGGTATTCTTGCTACCGCTTATTAGAGCCTCGACTCCTTTTTTGGTTGCCATCGTGTTGGCTCTGTTTGCTGGGATTTCTTCCCTTACATAGCATGATTTAAGTTGTGTTGTTAAAGTTTCAACTTCGTTACAAAAAGTTTGAATTGAATCTTTTTGTCTGGTTGCTTTTAGCTTGGCCAGAACATTGTCCGAAGTAATTTTTGACTCGCAGTGTTGTTTTACTGCGTCTATGATGCCTTGTAAATCATCGGCTCCTGCAATTACTTGCCGGGCTACGCCTGTTAGCCGTGATTTTATGAGCTTCACTACGGTAACTTGAGCTGTTTGTATTTGTGCGGCCGTGGCTGCAGCAAAATCACTTTGTACCGTGTCATTGAATAAATTTACGGAGTCAATGAAAGCATCCAAAAGCTGTGGTGCGCCATCATACATTTGAATCAGCGTCGTACCCAATTTTACGTCTACCTTTGGGTTTGCCATGTTTCTTTTATGTAACTGTAAAAATGATAACGACACTTTTGCTAAGGTCTTAAATGAAATCAGATGATTTCGATCAAGCTTTGAATCTATTAAAGTTTTTATTTCGCCGTACAGTAACCTTGCCGACTTTATAAAAAAAATCTGTTTGGTTCCCCCAAAGAGATCTATTAAATCTAATATTTCGTTGTAATAGATTCTACTTTGGTTTAGTTTGTTCAATAACGTTGCTCTCCTGTATCTTCGATTAGGATTTTTCTTAAGGTTAACTAAGATTTTCGACAAATCTGCCAGTAGTGAATCTACTTGGTCCATAAATTAATATATTTAATTCTGTTTTCTGCTGTCATTTTTGTTACACTATTATGATTTTTTTCTTACTTACAGTTTTCTATAACATTGTCCTACCTCACGTTTGTCGGTTTTGTTGTTGGTTTTGTTGTTAGCCGCTGGCATACTAACTGCGCTTTTGCTCTACTCAGGTTTCCGGTTACTGTGGTGGCTGTCGGTGGGGACGCTCCATGTTGCCGGTTATCCCTTTGTTGGGGCCGCTCCGAGTTGCCGGTTGACCCTTCGGTGGGGACGCTCCTAGTTGCCGGTTATCCCTTTGTTGGGGCCGCTCCAAGTTGCCGGTTGACCCTTCGGTGGGGACGCTCCTAGTTGCCGGTTATCCCTTTGGTGGAGCGTTACTAGCTCTGTCACTCGTGTACACTTTACTCTTTTGATATTTCAGCTACTGCCACACTGTTCATTTTAGCACTGTTTTTTTTTTTTTTTTTTTTTTTGTTTGTCCCTTTTTTTTTTTCTCTGGACTTTGCCTTTCTTGTTAGACTTTGTCTAGATCTGCCATTGCTTTTACACTTAGGATCGTTTTTTTCTGCACTCTTTTGTGCCAAATTTTGTAAATTACAAACACTAGCTGGATTGTAACTAGCACTAAGATGATGTTCAGTTTGAGCGCATGATCTTCGTGAAAATCGCTATGGGTTTCCTGATTGTTTATAATGGTGAGATCTTTATCTCCCGACACTGATGCACTAGGTTTTGATGCACCTGTTCCCATTATTAGTCGCTGTTCGCACACTGATGCACACTTTACACTAGATCACAAATTTCTAACACCTGGACTTGGTTTTTTTTTTTGACACTTGGCTCTTGTCACGGTATTGCCATGATACGATTTTACTCCGTTGAAGGTTGGATTCAGATTGATTTTTTATTGTTCGATAAGTTCTTGACAAGGTTCCTACTGGAGACGCCTGAAGCACCGTTCTATGTAAAAGCCATGTACACGATCACCAATCCGTGATCGATGTACATGCGAAAGAGACAAAAGCAGAAACCTCGAAAAGCTATGACTGCACACATGGTAACAGCGAGGTTGAGTAAATTTGAAATGCGACACTTTCGTTCGTCGCAGTAAATGCTGATGCTGAATTTTGTGCAGGCATTGAACTGAAGGTTCAATGCCGGTTAGTAATAAATTTCTCAGCATGTTCTCACTGGTGTGGTCTGCTGAGGATGTAAGAATTGGAAGGCATGAAAATGACATGTGAAATCCACATGTCACACTAATGCCGTGACTTGGATGAATTTAGGTGACTTCAAATGAACACGCATGGACTGTCACCGTATTCTCAGAGGCAAATGGCGTGACTCAAGTCGGCGCCAGGTGACTTTTGAAGTCGTAACCTACTGCGCAGGTGACTCCAATGAAAATAAGGTGGAAAGTTAAAGATACATATGAAAATCGATCGGAATTTTTATTAAATCTCTAAGAAAACATGAATAGCCATTTTTCAGTAGATACTTATAATAAATTCTCAAAATATTAACGCATATTCGAAAAAAAAAGTTCTTTCCCAAGATGATAGTAGCAGGAAAATCCGCAACACAATTTCTGTTGGAACTTTCAATTAAAAAAAATCCAAAGATTTCTTATTAATCTGCTCTTTTATTTAACCATTTTCTTTAACCGTCCTATTTTTTAGCCCAAATTTTAAAAAAATATCGGATCCGACGAGGGAGTAAAGCAATTTTCCAGCATCTTTTTGAGCAAATACTGGCTCTTCCGTTTCCAAAAGTTGGCGGAGGAGAAAATTCCGGGCCAAACTCCGATCACTAGTTGTTTCCATCCATCCTCGATTAGATTTCGGGTCACCTCCGCTACCATCTCGCAGATCTTTCGTCGCATGCTCGGAATTTGCAATTGCTTCTGATGTTCTTCCGATTCCGGCGGCTGCAGAGCTTTGTAAAACTCCGACGAGAACAGCCACCGCAACAGAACCGTGGCCATGGTCGGACATCCTCTATCATCTGTGGATTCTGGATACCCCTCAGCAGATGTGTAACCTTGACTTCGCCTCGTTTGAGGCCTTATGTAGACGGGTGTTTGCCGTTTTCCGCTCCTATGTTCCCTTCTTTTCCAAATCAAGTCCAGCCGTGGACACTTTTATTTTTGTTCGCATAGTTTTGACAGTTCGATGTATTCATCTTGTAATGGGCAAATGAACACAGTGGCAAAAACCGTAAAATGTAAAGGTGTATTTATGTTTAAAACTAATGGTAAGCAAAACAGACAGAAAAAGTTACTCTCTTGTTGATTAGACTGCACATTTAATCTTCATTCTAGTGAGGTGCTACAATTCACGCTGTGAGATTTCACAAAAATATGAAAATTATAAACGTAAAATCATTCCTGAATTTCTAGAACTACAAGCAGCGGTCCAGCAAAACGTGTTTGTCTGCTCTCCGAGTAGGTACGGTGGGTGGTTATTCGGGCAGAGAGCGAAGCCGACAGACCAAGATATGCACGACACGCATCGTTATTTCGTCTGTCGGCTTGTCTTGTCTTCATGATGTAGGCATTAACTTCAGCTTTCATATGCATAAGGAAAATATTTTTTTGGACGTGTAATATATGAACTACAGCAGTTTTCGTGAGGCATGTTTTTTCGGATTTTTTTTCTTTCATGCTGAATAACGAGAAAACTTGTAACTTTAGCTGTATATAATGTTCTAAACATAGTTTACTGACATTACAAGGTTTCTTTTGATATAAGTTTTATATGAAGTTCATAATAATTCAAACGACTTAAATAGATTTTACTTTTGTGGTGTCAAAATGACACCCAAAGTCGGAAAAGGGTGTTTTTTTGTCCAGGCTTCCAGGGTTCGTCCATAAAAAAAGTAAAGATGCAATATTGAAGAACTTTTGAATTCATTTAGGGTCCCCGAAGAAATTTTTGTATTTTGAAGCTTCTGAAAAAAGTTACAAGCCTTCAAACTTGCAATGGTGTCAAAATGACACCCTAATGCGGATGAGGATTAAGGTATATTTTGCCGGATAAAAAGTAGGTACCGTAAACTGGGGGAGCTTGGAACACTTTTTTCATTCATTTTTAAATATTTTGAAAGGGGTTGCTTTTTCGTAATATCTAAAAGCTTTAAATCCCTTACTGAGGTGTGGAGTATTTAACATGATAATTGATTGCAGTAAATTCAAACGACATTGGTGGTTATAATTAAATGTTTGTTACAAAACCAGATTTCGAGTTTAGGGGCAACTTTGATCATGATGGATTTTACTTATCTCAACATCTTCAAATTCATTGTTTTATGCCATTAAGCACAGAAGGCTCAAAACATCGATAACAGTCATTTTTTGTTTGGACTCAATTAAATTGTTCAACGTTTTCTTTCAAAAACAAGTATACTCGAAAGATGGACAATGTTGCTGCATATATTTGGGGGCAAAAATTATAAACATTTCTCAATATTTTTTGGCTTCAAAAACAAATAAAATTTTACCTCCACGCAATTCCCTAAGTCCTCGTTCTGTTCCTATATTATTTTTTTTTTCAAACTTAACCATTTGATAGGGGTTTTAGCCATTTTTTCTATACGGGCTTTTTCATGGAAAATGACCGTTTTTTTTTCAATATTCAAAAATTATCATCAAATAACCATGAAAATTACACTTAAATTCAACCTAAACCGAGAAAAAATTTGAACTTTCACATTAAACAACCCATTTGTCACTAAATGCTTAAATTTCATCAGGAGAGAAGTTTGTTTATGAGTATATTAAGTAATGTATATTAAGTAATTAAAAACAATCTCCTAATAAAAACAAAATTTAGCTTATTTGTAACTCAATTTACAGGCTTTCAAACGTAGTAAACAGTTTTCAGATATTTTAATTCTATACTTAGTTAATGATGATTATCTGCTAAAATTTCATGTTGATCAAAGTTACCCCGCTGATCAAAGATCCCCCAGTTTACGGTACATACTTTTGTGGATAAATAAAGTAGGTACATACTTTTGTGAGTTAAGTATTTGAGAACGTTTTCAACCTAAATTGAAAACAAACTGGTCCGAGTCCTGAAGCAAAACAGTGCGGTTTTCGGAATTCCGTATTTCATAGGCGCTGTCTTCAAAGGGGATTCATTTACAGTTTTTTGGGCCTATTTGAGATGCTAAGTGCATTTCAACCGACAATTGCTCTTGCCAAGGTCTTTTGAAAACATGTGCAGAATCAAACCCATGTAAAATTTGAAATACCTGGAGAAACTTATGTTTCCGTTTTATCCGACATTGACGTGTCCGTCTTACCAGTCTCAGCAACTTTTTTTTTTCAAAAAGTTTGTTGCTCAAGCCCTTTGGCCGAAATTAGCTGATTTTCCTCCATAAGGTTAAATAGAAGCCTAATACACAGAAAAGATATAACGTCCTCAACAGAGTAGTCTATCCTATTTCAGTTATTGCAAGATTATTTTCTTGAAAGAAAAATTTACTATGTGTGGGACGTTATGATTTTTTTTCTCTCGAATTCAAATAATCCCAAATTAAACTAATACACATTATATTAGATAAAAAATAATGGAATAGCTTTATAAACTTATAAATAAATACATGATCTAATACGATTGCAGAAGAATAATAAAATCCGTATCATGCAACGCCTTCAATTATCAACTGAATTAAGCATGGCTTAATTTTCTTTTGGTCAATTATCTCAGAATCATCAACTAAAGAACAAGTTACACACTACCACGAATTCTGGAAGTAAATGTGAGGCCATAAGATGTAATAAAACTATCTTTCAGGAATATTTATAGAAATTATCCAAGCTTGACTTTCACATTTTAAATTGAAAAGTTCCTTATGACTGATGCTCTGGGCTAGCACGAGAGCCGCTAATAAATCCAATCATACCAACTTCTCCTAAATCTTTGCGCCACACTTGAGAAAAACTTTTTGCCACAATTTCATCCTAAGCTATACGAAAAATTTCACCCTTGCCTTGTAGCTCGTAATCCGATTCCACTTGACGGAGGAAGCAAAAAATATAAAGATTCGAAACTTGTTCAGCACCTCCTCCTAGAAGAGTAAATAAATGTTTAACTCTTCTCGCCCACGCGAAAGTCATCTTTACTAGGCAGCAACAGCAGCCGGAACAGGAGGATATGAATTTGTGCACTTTACACTTCAACGGTTTGCAGTCGGTTGAGAGAACCTCAACAGAGCCGAGCAACATTCCCAGCAACCCTAAACACTGCTGACTTTCATCAGTTGGAGTTGAGAGGATGAACACCTGGCTCGTAAAGAAGTCCTCGAAGGAAGCGAACTAACGCGCCCCAGGTTGAGTTGCGTCGGGTTTTGGTGGGGCTCCAGCAGCTGGAATTGAACTAGGGTTCACAAACACTCGTACCAAACTGGGATGGTTTACTTGCAATAACTTTTGGGTTTTGGCTCCTCTGCTCCACACACCGGGTGTATCGAAATTTGTGTGAACCTTCCGACGACTACCGAAACTAGGATGTTGTGATCCTTGTGCCTAGGAAGAAGGAGGAACCAGCTTTGGAAAGATGCTAACTTGGTTTTAATGCTGAGCTGATCCATTAACAGAAAACATTTATCGTCAGCCATTATTCGTTGCTTGGGTGGAATTTTGGGGGGAAAATATTTATCTAAATAAATCTCAACGAAAATATTTTGCGCACTGTGTGAGGAATGCTAGAATTCAACTGCTTTGAACGGTCCCTGAAATATTTTTGATCATTGTTAAACAAAAGTTGAAAATAAATTATATTTCTTTGTCAAGAATGTTAAAACATATTTTTAAAAGGATTGCAAATGTCTCCAAGATCCATTAGACACCAAAATAGAACAGCTCGACAGAATTTTCAATTCGTTACCTTGCTTATAAATTATGATAGAGATGAATGCTGAGTTTAAAGAATCAATGTTCCAGTCGAAAAACGTGCTGTCCCTTTGGATCTTGCCATCTCTCCAGGGGTTATGTTACGAAATTGCATTTACTAAAATCATTGCATCCGAACATTTTCCCACAATCCTACCATGGCGAGGGTGAGCTGGATTGTGGGTGAGTGATAACCGACAATGCTGTCAAATTCTTCGGCTCAAGCCGCTCCAGCAGCCCGGGGAATACCTGAGCGAATTCCGGATGGAATTTTGCAAATTGCTCGCAATGATGGAATTCTTCGGGAATGCTCCGAAAGCCGGGATGAAGGGATGAAACGTGGGTAGTAGTGCAACCCGCCACAACGGACGCAAAATGTTTCTTATTAATGGGTAATAAACAGTTCAAGCCCAACCCGGAGAGCTGCAGTACATTTAGCTTTGGGCTTCACCAGCGCAAAAGTTTCATCCTAGCCGTTTTGGGAAAAGAGGTTTCGGAAGCTGCAAAGCTATTGCCAAGTGTAATTAAAAACTTGCGAGAGCGCGAAAATGCCGGTTATGCAAATGTTGGCTGGCTGACTGGCCAAGAGAAAACGGTAAATTATATTATTATTTGCGCGAAGAAGTTTACAACTTTAAGATTCGGAGATGAATCTTGCGCTTAATTTTATTAGACGTTCATTTGTTCTCATAATTATCAATTTGAACTTTGTATATCAGGCTTGTGTTTATTTCTTATAAGACAGTTGATTTGTCATAATAAATACTGAATTTGAAAGCATCGTAGCTTCTTCAAGGCAACGGAGTAATATTTATATTGTGTTTACTAAGAGTATCATCATCAGATTATGCCCTTGTACTGAAATTAACCTGAACGCACATACAATTCATTGAAAAATAATTCCAGCTCAATGGCGCACATGGCTTATTCAGTCAATCTGCTACCTACACCAAAAGTAGCTGATTCAACAGCGTGGAATCGAGGGATAAAGAGGAGAAAACAGATTAACATCCGTCCTTCCGTCATTTTCTGGTTTTCTGAAGCCAGCTTATTAACAGATAGATTACGTAAGCCATCAATCCCGTGTTCTATTCGTCCAACACACCAGACAGGCGACATGATTTAAGAGGGAAGCCGGTGGTACGATTCCAATCCTTCTCCATCTGAAGAGTATCCCGAATTCAAAGTGATAAAAAATTAAAAAAAAAACATAATTCTAACATTTCCCTAAAGAAGCCCTTTTTCAAAACGAAGGTAGGCATAAGAAAAAAAATACTGAAAAACCCTCAGCATAGCATTAGCATAGCATTAGCATAGCATTAGCATAGCATTAGCATAGCATTAGCATAGCATTAGCATAGCATTAGCATAGCATTAGCATAGCATTAGCATAGCATTAGCATAGCATTAGCATAGCATTAGCATAGCATTAGCATAGCATTAGCATAGCATTAGCATAGCATTAGCATAGCATTAGCATAGCATTAGCATAGCATTAGCATAGCATTAGCATAGCATTAGCATAGCATTAGCATAGCATTAGCATAGCATTAGCATAGCATTAGCATAGCATTAGCATAGCATTAGCATAGCATTAGCATAGCATTAGCATAGCATTAGCATAGCATTAGCATAGCATTAGCATAGCATTAGCATAGCATTAGCATAGCATTAGCATAGCATTAGCATAGCATTAGCATAGCATTAGCATAGCATTAGCATAGCATTGGCATAGCATTAGCATAGCATTAGCATAGCATTAGCATAGCATTAGCATAGCATTAGCATAGCATTAGCATAGCATTAGCATAGCATTCGCCAAAATGACAAAAATGACAAAAATGACAAAAATGACAAAAATGACAAAAATGACAAAAATGACAAAAATGACAAAAATGACAAAAATGACAAAAATGACAAAAATGACAAAAATGACAAAAATGACAAAAATGACAAAAATGACAAAAATGACAAAAATGACAAAAATGACAAAAATGACAAAAATGACAAAAATGACAAAAATGACAAAAATGACAAAAATGACAAAAATGACAAAAATGTCAAAAATGACAAAAATGACAAAAATGACAAAAATGACAAAAATGACAAAAATGACAAAAATGACAAAAATGACAAAAATGACAAAAATGACAAAAATGACAAAAATGACAAAAATGACAAAAATGACAAAAATGACAAAAATGACAAAAATGACAAAAATGACAAAAATGACAAAAATGACAAAAATGACAAAAATGACAAAAATGACAAAAATGACAAAAATGACAAAAATGACAAAAATGACAAAAATGACAAAAATGACAAAAATGACAAAAATGACAAAAATGACAAAAATGACAAAAATGACAAAAATGACAAAAATGACAAAAATGACAAAAATGACAAAAATGACAAAAATGACAAAAATGACAAAAATGACAAAAATGACAAAAATGACAAAAATGACAAAAATGACAAAAATGACAAAAATGACAAAAATGACAAAAATGACAAAAATGACAAAAATGACAAAAATTACAAAAATGACAAAAATGACAAAAATGACAAAAATGACAAAAATGACAAAAATGACAAAAATGACAAAAATGACAAAAATGACAAAAATGACAAAAATGACAAAAATGACAAAAATGACAAAAATGACAAAAATGACAAAAATGACAAAAATGACAAAAATGACAAAAATGACAAAAATGACAAAAATGACAAAAATGACAAAAATGACAAAAATGACAAAAATGACAAAAATGACAAAAATGACAAAAATGACAAAAATGACAAAAATGACAAAAATGACAAAAATGACAAAAATGACAAAAATGACAAAAATGACAAAAATGACAAAAATGACAAAAATGACAAAAATGTCAAAAATGACAAAAATGACAAAAATGTCAAAAATGACAAAAATGACAAAAATGACAAAAATGACAAAAATGACAAAAATGACAAAAATGACAAAAATGACAAAAATGACAAAAATGACAAAAATGACAAAAATGACAAAAATGACAAAAATGACAAAAATGACAAAAATGACAAAAATGACAAAAATGACAAAAATGACAAAAATGACAAAAATGACAAAAATGACAAAAATGACAAAAATGACAAAAATGACAAAATGACAAAAATGACAAAAATGACAAAAATGACAAAAATGACAAAAATGACAAAAATGACAAAAATGACAAAAATGACAAAAATGACAAAAATGACAAAAATGACAAAAATGACAAAAATGACAAAAATGACAAAAATGACAAAAATGACAAAAATGACAAAAATGACAAAAATGACAAAAATGACAAAAATGACAAAAATGACAAAAATGACAAAAATGACAAAAATGACAAAAATGACAAAAATGACAAAAATGACAAAAATGACAAAAATGACAAAAATGACAAAAATGACAAAAATGACAAAAATGACAAAAATGACAAAAATGACAAAAATGACAAAAATGACAAAAATGACAAAAATGACAAAAATGACAAAAATGACAAAAATGACAAAAATGACAAAAATGACAAAAATGACAAAAATGACAAAAATGACAAAAATGACAAAAATGACAAAAATGACAAAAATGACAAAAATGACAAAAATGACAAAAATGACAAAAATGACAAAAATGACAAAAATGACAAAAATGACAAAAATGACAAAAATGACAAAAATGACAAAAATGACAAAATGACAAAAATGACAAAAATGACAAAAATGACAAAAATGACAAAAATGACAAAAATGACAAAAATGACAAAATGACAAAAATGACAAAAATGACAAAAATGACAAAAATGACAAAAATGACAAAAATGACAAAAATGACAAAAATGACAAAAATGACAAAAATGACAAAAATGACAAAATGACAAAAATGACAAAAATGACAAAAATGACAAAAATGACAAAAATGACAAAAATGACAAAAATGACAAAAATGACAAAAATGACAAAAATGACAAAAATGACAAAAATGACAAAAATGACAAAAATGACAAAAATGACAAAAATGACAAAAATGACAAAAATGACAAAAAATGACAAAAATGACAAAAATGACAAAAATGACAAAAATGACAAAAATGACAAAAATGACAAAAATGACAAAAATGACAAAAATGACAAAAATGACAAAAATGACAAAAATGACAAAAATGACAAAAATGACAAAAATGACAAAAATGACAAAAATGACAAAAATGACAAAAATGACAAAAATGACAAAAATGACAAAAATGACAAAAATGACAAAAATGACAAAAATGACAAAAATGACAAAAATGACAAAAATGACAAAAATGACAAAAATGACAAAAATGACAAAAATGACAAAAATGACAAAAATGACAAAAATGACAAAAATGACAAAAATGACAAAAATGACAAAAATGACAAAAATGACAAAAATGACAAAAATGACAAAAATGACAAAAATGACAAAAATGACAAAAATGACAAAAATGACAAAAATGACAAAAATGACAAAAATGACAAAAATGACAAAAATGACAAAAATGACAAAAATGACAAAAATGACAAAAATGACAAAATGACAAAAATGACAAAAATGACAAAAATGACAAAAATGACAAAAATGACAAAAATGACAAAAATGACAAAAATGACAAAAATGACAAAATGACAAAAATGACAAAAATGACAAAAATGACAAAAATGACAAAAATGACAAAAATGACAAAAATGACAAAAATGACAAAAATGACAAAAATGACAAAAATGACAAAAATGACAAAAATGACAAAAATGACAAAAATGACAAAAATGACAAAAATGACAAAAATGACAAAAATGACAAAAATGACAAAAATGACAAAAATGACAAAAATGACAAAAATGACAAAAATGACAAAAATGACAAAAATGACAAAAATGACAAAAATGACAAAAATGACAAAAATGACAAAAATGACAAAAATGACAAAAATGACAAAAATGACAAAAATGACAAAAATGACAAAAATGACAAAAATGACAAAAATGACAAAAATGACAAAAATGACAAAAATGACAAAAATGACAAAAATGACAAAAATGACAAAAATGACAAAAATGACAAAATGACAAAAATGACAAAAATGACAAAAATGACAAAAATGACAAAAATGACAAAAATGACAAAAATGACAAAAATGACAAAAATGACAAAAATGACAAAAATGACAAAAATGACAAAAATGACAAAAATGACAAAAATGACAAAAATGACAAAAATGACAAAAATGACAAAAATGACAAAAATGACAAAAATGACAAAAATGACAAAAATGACAAAAATGACAAAAATGACAAAAATGACAAAAATGACAAAAATGACAAAAATGACAAAAATGACAAAAATGACAAAAATGACAAAAATGACAAAAATGACAAAAATGACAAAAATGACAAAAATGACAAAAATGACAAAAATGACAAAAATGACAAAAATGACAAAAATGACAAAAATGACAAAAATGACAAAAATGACAAAAATGACAAAAATGACAAAAATGACAAAAATGACAAAAATGACAAAAATGACAAAAATGACAAAAATGACAAAAATGACAAAAATGACAAAAATGACAAAAATGACAAAAATGACAAAAATGACAAAAATGACAAAAATGACAAAAATGACAAAAATGACAAAAATGACAAAAATGACAAAAATGACAAAAATGACAAAAATGACAAAAATGACAAAAATGACAAAAATGACAAAAATGACAAAAATGACAAAAATGACAAAAATGACAAAAATGACAAAAATGACAAAAATGACAAAAATGACAAAAATGACAAAAATGACAAAAATGACAAAAATGACAAAAATGACAAAAATGACAAAAATGACAAAAATGACAAAAATGACAAAAATGACAAAAATGACAAAAATGACAAAAATGACAAAAATGACAAAAATGACAAAAATGACAAAAATGACAAAAATGACAAAAATGACAAAAATGACAAAAATGACAAAAATGACAAAAATGACAAAAATGACAAAAATGACAAAAATGACAAAAATGACAAAAATGACAAAATGACAAAAATGACAAAAATGACAAAAATGACAAAAATGACAAAAATGACAAAAATGACAAAAATGACAAAAATGACAAAAATGACAAAATGACAAAAATGACAAAAATGACAAAAATGACAAAAATGACAAAAATGACAAAAATGACAAAAATGACAAAAATGACAAAAATGACAAAAATGACAAAAATGACAAAAATGACAAAAATGACAAAAATGACAAAAATGACAAAAATGACAAAAATGACAAAAATGACAAAAATGACAAAAATGACAAAAATGACAAAAATGACAAAAATGACAAAAATGACAAAAATGACAAAAATGACAAAAATGACAAAAATGACAAAAATGACAAAAATGACAAAAATGACAAAAATGACAAAAATGACAAAAATGACAAAAATGACAAAAATGACAAAAATGACAAAAATGACAAAAATGACAAAAATGACAAAAATGACAAAAATGACAAAAATGACAAAAATGACAAAAATGACAAAAATGACAAAAATGACAAAAATGACAAAAATGACAAAAATGACAAAAATGACAAAAATGACAAAAATGACAAAAATGACAAAAATGACAAAAATGACAAAAATGACAAAAATGACAAAAATGACAAAAATGACAAAAATGACAAAAATGACAAAAATGACAAAAATGACAAAAATGACAAAAATGACAAAAATGACAAAAATGACAAAAATGACAAAAATGACAAAAATGACAAAAATGACAAAAATGACAAAAATGACAAAAATGACAAAAATGACAAAAATGACAAAAATGACAAAAATGACAAAAATGACAAAAATGACAAAAATGACAAAAATGACAAAAATGACAAAAATGACAAAAATGACAAAAATGACAAAAATGACAAAAATGACAAAAATGACAAAAATGACAAAAATGACAAAAATGACAAAAATGACAAAAATGACAAAATGACAAAAATGACAAAAATGACAAAAATGACAAAAATGACAAAAATGACAAAAATGACAAAAATGACAAAAATGACAAAAATGACAAAAATGACAAAAATGACAAAAATGACAAAAATGACAAAAATGACAAAAATGACAAAAATGACAAAAATGACAAAAATGACAAAAATGACAAAAATGACAAAAATGACAAAAATGACAAAAATGACAAAAATGACAAAAATGACAAAAATGACAAAAATGACAAAAATGACAAAAATGACAAAAATGACAAAAATGACAAAAATGACAAAAATGACAAAAATGACAAAAATGACAAAAATGACAAAAATGACAAAATGACAAAAATGACAAAAATGACAAAAATGACAAAAATGACAAAAATGACAAAAATGACAAAAATGACAAAAATGACAAAAATGACAAAAATGACAAAAATGACAAAAATGACAAAAATGACAAAAATGACAAAAATGACAAAAATGACAAAAATGACAAAAATGACAAAAATGACAAAAATGACAAAAATGACAAAAATGACAAAAATGACAAAAATGACAAAAATGACAAAATGACAAAAATGACAAAAATGACAAAAATGACAAAAATGACAAAAATGACAAAAATGACAAAAATGACAAAAATGACAAAAATGACAAAAATGACAAAAATGACAAAAATGACAAAAATGACAAAAATGACAAAAATGACAAAAATGACAAAAATGACAAAAATGACAAAAATGACAAAAATGACAAAAATGACAAAAATGACAAAAATGACAAAAATGACAAAAATGACAAAAATGACAAAAATGACAAAAATGACAAAAATGACAAAAATGACAAAAATGACAAAAATGACAAAAATGACAAAAATGACAAAAATGACAAAAATGACAAAAATGACAAAAATGACAAAAATGACAAAAATGACAAAAATGACAAAAATGACAAAAATGACAAAAATGACAAAAATGACAAAAATGACAAAAATGACAAAAATGACAAAAATGACAAAAATGACAAAAATGACAAAAATGACAAAAATGACAAAAATGACAAAAATGACAAAAATGACAAAAATGACAAAAATGACAAAAATGACAAAAATGACAAAAATGACAAAAATGACAAAAATGACAAAAATGACAAAAATGACAAAAATGACAAAAATGACAAAAATGACAAAAATGACAAAAATGACAAAAATGACAAAAATGACAAAAATGACAAAAATGACAAAAATGACAAAAATGACAAAAATGACAAAAATGACAAAAATGACAAAAATGACAAAAATGACAAAAATGACAAAAATGACAAAATGACAAAAATGACAAAAATGACAAAAATGACAAAAATGACAAAAATGACAAAAATGACAAAAATGACAAAAATGACAAAAATGACAAAAATGACAAAAATGACAAAATGACAAAAATGACAAAAATGACAAAAATGACAAAAATGACAAAAATGACAAAAATGACAAAAATGACAAAAATGACAAAAATGACAAAATGACAAAAATGACAAAAATGACAAAAATGACAAAAATGACAAAAATGACAAAAATGACAAAAATGACAAAAATGACAAAAATGACAAAAATGACAAAAATGACAAAAATGACAAAAATGACAAAATGACAAAAATGACAAAAATGACAAAAATGACAAAAATGACAAAAATGACAAAAATGACAAAAATGACAAAAATGACAAAAATGACAAAAATGACAAAAATGACAAAAATGACAAAAATGACAAAAATGACAAAAATGACAAAAATGACAAAAATGACAAAAATGACAAAATGACAAAAATGACAAAAATGACAAAAATGACAAAAATGACAAAAATGACAAAAATGACAAAAATGACAAAAATGACAAAAATGACAAAAATGACAAAAATGACAAAAATGACAAAAATGACAAAAATGACAAAAATGACAAAAATGACAAAAATGACAAAAATGACAAAAATGACAAAATGACAAAAATGACAAAAATGACAAAAATGACAAAAATGACAAAATGACAAAAATGACAAAAATGACAAAAATGACAAAAATGACAAAAATGACAAAAATGACAAAAATGACAAAAATGACAAAAATGACAAAAATGACAAAAATGACAAAATGACAAAAATGACAAAAATGACAAAAATGACAAAAATGACAAAATGACAAAAATGACAAAAATGACAAAAATGACAAAAATGACAAAAATGACAAAAATGACAAAAATGACAAAAATGACAAAATGACAAAAATGACAAAAATGACAAAAATGACAAAAATGACAAAAATGACAAAAATGACAAAAATGACAAAAATGACAAAAATGACAAAAATGACAAAAATGACAAAAATGACAAAAAATGACAAAAAATGACAAAAATGACAAAATGACAAAAATGACAAAAATGACAAAAATGACAAAAATGACAAAAATGACAAAAATGACAAAAATGACAAAAATGACAAAAATGACAAAAATGACAAAATGACAAAAATGACAAAAATGACAAAAATGACAAAAATGACAAAAATGACAAAAATGACAAAAATGACAAAAATGACAAAAATGACAAAAATGACAAAAATGACAAAAATGACAAAAATGACAAAAATGACAAAAATGACAAAAATGACAAAAATGACAAAAATGACAAAAATGACAAAAATGACAAAAATGACAAAAATAACAAAAATGACAAAAATGACAAAAATTACAAAAATGACAAAATGATAAAAATGACAAAAATTATCTTAATTTTAAATATAGTATATTTCTCATAATTTATTTTTTCAAAGAATTTTAGCGTGAATCACAAAAATTCTTGAAAAGATGAAGTTTTACTTTTAATTTGTACTTAAATTTACCTATTTGACAGCCTCAAGCAGTTTTTTCCTAACTCATATTTGGTTTCGTTCTGTTTCTCGGGTCAGCTGAACTTATCCTATTCGCAGCCA
>NC_073692.1:417290203-417343360 GCF_029784155.1 Uranotaenia lowii
AACCAACTCTTAAAAACTACAATATATATTATACTTTAGATAATGTACACCTTCGTGCATCCGGAGGAGTAGCTATCTGCATTAACAAAGATTTCCATCCTTTTGAATTAGATCTAAATACACAGCTTCAGGCTGTTGCTGTTAACTATTTTATCCCATAGAATTCACTCTTTGTAACCTTTATTTGCCTCCGAACTCTGCATTATCCAAAACAGAAATCAACAATCTAATCAAACAACTACCAATACCATTTCTCCTAGTCACCGATTGCAATGCTCATAGCACAACGTGGGGTTGCCATTCGACTAACTGTCGAGGTAGAATTATAGAACAATTTCTCGACGAAAACAACCTAAACATTTTAAATGACGGATCTTTTACACACTTTAGTACTGCCAACAATAGCTTTTCCGCGATTGATTTAAGCATCGTAACACCTTGTTTATCTAACCACTTCGAGTGGGTGGTTCATCATGATCTATGTTCATGATCAATGAATTTAAACCGCAGACCAAGATGGCGAATGAAGGACGCAGATTGGTCCTCATTCCAAAGAGAATTATCAAATACAGACTTCAATAATGGATCAGATTGTGTTAAAAATATGGAATCTTTGTTCCAACATATTCATGAAACTGCAACGAAATGCATTCCAAAAACATCAAATAAAATAACAAATTATAAGCCCCCTTGGTGGAATGATGAAGTTGCGAGATGTATCCGAGATAGAAGAAAAGCATTAAAGAAATTCAAAAATAAAATGAACGATGAAAATGAAAAAGAATTCAAAATAGCCAGAGCAAAAGCTAGAAGAACAATTAGATCACTTCAAAAAAAGTCTTGGGAAAAATTTGTTCCTAGCATAAATTTATCCACATCAACACGAGAAATGTGGAACACGATTCAAAATATATCAGGTAAAGTTAAAAATCAAATAATCACTAGTTTAAAATTAGGCGGTAGGCTTATTACAGATCCTTCTATAATTGCTAAAACATTAGGAAAATCATTTTCTGTAGTTTCTAGCGATGAAAATTATGATGCTCAGTTTCTACGCCTTAAACTCTTCAAAGAACTTAACAATCCCATTGATATATCGGATAATGAGCAATCATACAACAAACCCTTTTCTTTTCTTGAATTGAAAATAGCCTTAAGCAGTTGCAAAGGACATTCTACAGGGCCAGATGAAATTAGCTATGATATGTTGAAAAATCTACCGATTAATGGGTTACACTATATGTTGAAAACTTTTAATGATCTTTGGAAACAGGGTTCATTACCATCTGCATTAGTAATCCCTATTAAAAAACCAAATAAAAGTGCCATGGACCCTTCTAGCTACAGACCGATATCGCTTACGTCGTGTGTTTGCAAAGTGTTCGAAAAAATGGTGAATCGTCGCCTTAGATGGGTGTTAGAAGAAAAAGAAGTGTTAGACACTAGACAATCAGGGTTTAGACAATTTAGAAGTACAGCAGATAATATTAGTACATTACAATCAGCAGTTCAAGAAGCTTTTGCAGCAAAAGAACATCTAATATGTGTATTTTTCGACGTTCAAAAAGCATATGATATGACATGGCGACTCAACATACTTTCTAGTTTATTAAAACATGGTGTAAATGGGAACATGCTGAGATTTATTGAAATTTTTTGCGTAACAGATCATTCAGAGTTGTTTCGGGAGACGTTGTTTCCCCATTATTTGAGCTACAAAACGGCATTCCACAGGGATCGGTTCTTAGTGTAACATTATTTTTAGTTGCTATTAATTCGATTAATAAATTTTTCCTTGGCTCTATAGAATGGCTTCTGTTTGCCGATGACTTGATAGCATACTGCAAAGGAAAATCATTACCAGTTATCAAACAAAATCTACAGAAAACCTTAAATAACTTAAACAAATGGAGTGATGAAACTGGATTTAAATTCTCGACACAAAAAACAAAAGCTATACATTTTTGCAGGAAGAGATCTTGTAATTCTGATCCAGAATTATTTTTGTACAATAATCCTATTGAATTTGTTAAGCACTATAAATTTTTGGGAATGCAAATTGATAGTAAACTTACTTGGAAAAAACACGTCGAAGTTCTTAAATCACGATGCAATGAAGGACTTAGGATACTGAGGACGCTCTCAAATACGAATTGGGGATGTGATAGAAAAACTCTACTCAATATTCATAGATGCTTTGTCCTTTCAAGAATAGACTATGGCAGTTTTGCGTATAGTTCAGGGAATAAAACTCTTTTGAAAAAACTTGATCCATTACATCACACGGGTATAAGATTATCTGAAGGTGCTTTCAGATTGTGGTCTTCTATCACTTAGCCGTAGAAGAGACTCTATGATAATATCCTATGGAATTAAAATTCTCTCACTTTCTAATCACCCTTTGCATACTAAACTAAGAAATATCAATCTCAATGGAAATCAGTGGAAATTTAAATCATACAAACCATTCCAAATACGATATCTTGAAGCTTGTTCTAGAAATGATTGCATAATACCAAATATAATAAAACGTAAAATACACAACACTCCTCCTTGGGAAGGTGACCCTATTAAAATTGACTTAACGCTTACCAAATACGGAAAAAACAATACATCGAATAGAATTTTTAATACTGAATTCCAAAAAATAAGAGAAAAATATAAAAACTATATTTTTATTTATACTGATGGATCGAAAATTGGTGATAAAGTTGGCTGTGGAATTTATTCTGATTATCATTCAGAAAAATTCAGTATCAAAGAAGGTTCATCTATTTTCACTGCAGAGTTATTTGCCATTTGTAGTGCAGTTAAATATGTAGAATAACAAAATTTAAAAGTTACTTTATCATTGCTACGGATTCCTTGAGTTGTTTAAAAGCAATTAAAGATATATTTTCTTCTTATCCTATCGTTCAAATTATTCAAGATAAATTACGAGATATCCAACATGAAAACAAAATTGTGCGGTTTCTATGGATCCCAAGCCATACGGGAATAATTGGGAACGAAACTGCAGATAGATTAGCGAGAAATGGTATTGATGACACTATGCAAGTGCACAAATTAACTAGTTACGATGCTGTTAATTTGAGTAAGAACAAGATAATACAACAATGGCAAAATGAATGGTTTAATATCAATGACAACAAATTGAGAACAATTAAAAATCATGTTAAAGAATGGAAATCCTGTGAGCAGATATCTAGAAAGGACTCAGTTATTTTAACACGATTACGGATAGGGCATACTTCATTTTCACACAGTTTTATATTTGATAAAGGACCTCGTCCAATGTGCGAAACTTGTAATTTACCTTTGAATGTAAATCATATTTTAGAAGATTGTATTAAATATTCTGTTCTTAGAAGCCAATTAAAAATTAATTGTAACATATTAAAAGACAACAGTGAGATCCCTTTGAAAAATCTTTTTCAATTCTTACGAGAAATAGGATTTTATTCGAAAATCTAGTTAAATTTTTTTTTTTGAAAATATGTATTGTAAATAATATTATGAAATTCTTTTTGAGAGAACAGTATAGGTAATTTGATTGTAAATAAGAAAAATATTGTAAAATAGGTTTTGCTTTCGTACGGTGCTGATAGCCAATTTTGTGCTTTGTACCTATTTAAATAAATAAAAAAAAAAGAGAACATTTATATCATTAACACTTATAATTACAGTGTAAACAGCGAAAAACTGTAACTTTTTATAGCAAACTTGATATATTTGGAACACTTGACATGATAAATGAAATTGAACAAACGCTTTGCCAGGTTGTAAACTATATATCTTGTGTGGAATTCGACTTGTGTGGACCATTAATATAAGGATTCAACATTATTATTAAAATTTGAACAATCTTCTAACCCTTGAACCGATTTAATCTGGCAACCCAATGTATAACAATATTTATTTTATTGAATTTTTGAATCGAGGTATTTATAGCTTGAAAGCTTTCTCCATAATTAATTGACTGTAATTTTCCAAAAATTATATGTCGAATATATAAAGTACCATTCATTATTATATGGAAATAAGAACCAAGAATAACACTTTAAACTTCCAAAACTTTCTACACTAAAATATTTTGTTGAAATTTTCAGTGTTAGAACAAGCGATGAGTAATTTCTGAAATATTGCAGTTTGAAAGGCGTTAAACCTCAGTTCAAGCATATTTTAGAAAGCTTCAGTTCTATGAGATAATAGTGTAATAGTTACTTATCTTACACATAAAATTTGAACAAAATTTATCATAGCTATCAATACCTAGATACACAAATTAAGTGCAATATTCATATCAGTATGGAAACCTGATTTTACATTTTTATTTAAAAAAAAAGATCATCTAAGGCTCTTCAGTATAACATTCTACAATAAACAATCACTCTCAATGTGGTCCATTGTATTGTTCATTTGCCTTCGTCTTTAGATCTGCTAACTTCTTGTAACCCGTTGGGCGTTGGGGAGGAGTATAAAAAATTCTTTAAAGCTACTTAACAACGCAAACTTCGCTCATCCATTGCATCCCTTAGTGGGGTTGCTTGCTTGCTCCTAATGTCCGAGTGAAATGGGCCGGCGGCAATCTCGTAGAAGCAGCATTCTTGATGAGAGCGAGCGAGCTCCCAGCGCAAGGAAAGACCCCTAACAAGAATAATAAACCAGAAAATGAATCTCCTGCCTGTGTGCTTCTTGCGCGTTACTTTTTTTGCTACGTTTCTTTCATTATTTCGGTTGGACTCCTTTTATTTCACCTCTTGTTCTTCCAGTGGCTACGACGACCGAACGGTGCAATGTTCTTTCGCGAGATTCTAGAGCTTAATGGGAACAGCGAAACTCCTCCGGGCTCAGTTTCTATTCGCCTCGCATTCCTTTAGCCAGAACCTAACCCTTCAATGACAGTAGATTGATGATTAGATATAGTGTTACGGTTCGAGGAAGCTTTAATTTCAACAGTAAACTGACGATAGGACTGACATTAAACTAGATTTTTTCCAAATGATATGGATTGACCACTAAATCAAAAGTTCCTTCAAAGGTTGTAGCTAAAAAGCGAGTAATATAGCTCTTGTAAACCAGTAAAGCTACAGTCGGCGAAGCCTTTGTTGAATTTTTTTTTCTGGTACTTGCCATCACAAAAGAAACGTTTGTTTTTTCCTCTCTGTGTGCAGATCAAAATGTGAAAGTAAAAAGTTTATATTATCTCATAATAAGCATCGTTTTGCTGATGTTCGTCATCTCGTCATTTCATTCGCAATATTTTTGGAACCGGTTTGGCTTTATTTGTGCTGCTCTCAACCGGGCTGACTCTTTGATGGTGCTCTGGATTCCACGGATTCGACTTGAACATGCTAGTTAGTGGAAGCTGTTTGAAAAACTCTTTGAAATCAGAGCAAATTTGGATGAAAAATAGGACAAATATTATAACAAGAAATCATTGTCCATTAAATCATAATTGAGTGGTTCCATTTCGATGAATCGGATTAAAAAACCATATAAACTAAATTTTAGGAGCCCCCCCCTTTGGGTTTTAAAAACAGTTAAAACAACCTCTCACCCAACCTTCAAATCTATTTGCCTCAATCCGATTAAACGTGTGTGGTAGCATCGCCCACTCAATGAAAATATTCATCAATCGATTCCCTCTCCAAGCTTCGGCCAAACCCCGGAAAATCCACTGGTCCACCAGGAAAACGAAACATTGGCTGTGGTCAGCACCATGGCAGAGAATAGCAGTGGATTTTCTCCCTGGACACCCTGGAATAACGCCATTAACCACGGTGTAGATTAAACGAATTGATTAGATAAAATCGTGTATTTTAATTAAATTTTTGCTCCAATCCTTGTTCGGTTCGATTGTGGAAATATTTTCGATTGGAGGCAGGAAAAGAGGGGTCAATCGATTCGTTCCATAAAATCGCCAACTGCCACTTAATAAAGCGTGGAAATTAAAGTTTGCACTGTAGCGTAAATGTTTCTGTTCGAGATTCATCTTAAATTGTTCATTTTAATTAAATATTTTTGATCGACTCTCTGGAGCCACAACACTTAAATTAAAGCATACATTTCGACTACAGGTAATTGAATTCTATCTCTTTTTTTCCAATAAGTATTTATGTAGAATTTTGTAGGAACAAAAAATATCAAAAATTAAAAAGTAAAAAAAACAATTTAACATTCAAATTTGCCAACATCTCACTTGAAGAATGACAGCAATGAAAAAAAAAACTTTCCCTCTGTTTCGTTGCATCTAAAAAATGCCTTATTTTATACTTCATCTTCAACTTGGTGCCTCCACCATCGATGTCCAGCTTTGAAGCTAATTATGGTTTCAAGCTCGTCCTTTCCCCAGCGCTGTCAAAGCAGATATCTCGCTTAGCTCATTGTCGACAAAGTTGGACTGGGTCCATTCCCTTCAATGGCATTTCACCGGGTACATTTTTATATTTTCAACATTCCACTGCCTGGCTTCAGGCGGGCAGCAGCAGCGAGAAAGTTTTTCCTCCGAATGACTTATAAGAAATTTATGCGCGGCACCACAAAAAAAACCGAAAGAACTCACCGCAAACATAATCGCAAGTGCAAATCTCATTTTCTTGCTCGTTTTCGCCTGGTCAGTTATCATTTCCCACCGAATCTTCATTCTTCCTTGTTTTGGGGCAAGATAGAGAAGCAAGCAAAAAAAAAAAAAAAATCAGCCGGCTAATTATCTCCTGGACCATAATAAGTGTCCTGGTAGTAAAAAAACTGGGAGGCGCACACTTTTTGTTTTTTTTTTGCTGAAGACTATTTCAACTGAGAACGAGAATGGTGAAAGTTATGATTCAAAGACTGAATTGTGTACCTACTTTGTCATTTTATACGGGGAAATTCGGTAGCTCCAACACATTTTGTAGGGCAGGTTTGATGCTTATGCATCGGCTCTCTCCAAACTGGCCTTGAATCAGTATGATTACTATAATTATAAAATTAACTTATTAACAAAATTTATTATCTGAAAGTAGGCTACATATTTCTATTACTATTTCAGGTTATTAATATGGCTTCTGCTCGACATTCATGCTCATGCATGAATAAGCCTGACATTTTCTGCTACATCTGCGGAGAATACACGCTGGCAGCGGACAGGAAGAACATCACAGGCTTTGTGAAGAGCGCCTACCAGGCTTACTTTACAGTCAAGCTGGGTGACCAAGATAAGTCCTGGGCACCGCACAAGGTGTGCAAGACGTGCGTGGAATTCCTCCGGCGGTGGACGAAGGGCACGAAAACTTCACTGAAGTTCGGGATACCGATGGTTTGGAGGGAGCCGTCTGACCATGCATCGGATTGTTACTTCTGCGCAATCAATACTACTGGTATCAACCGGAAGAATCGGCACAGCCTCCAGTACTCCGACCTTCCATCTGCCCGTCGTCCAGTTGCTCACTGCGAAGAAAAATCCTGTACCATCGTTCACAGAGCTTCCTCACAGCGACGACGAGGCCACCACTACCAGTACAGACGAGGGAGGATATGCAGAAGAGTATGAAGCATGAGATGGTCCGCAGCCCTTTTCACAATGATCTTGTTCGGGATCTCAGCTTGTCAAAGACTTCCTCCGAGCTGTTGGCCTCCAGACTTAAAGAGAAAAATCTACTTGGCGAGGACGCGCGTATCACTTACTTTCGTAGAAGGCATGAGGACTACATGGGCTACTTCTGCCAGGAGGAAGACCTAGTGTACTGCCGAGATGTCGCCGGTCTTCTTGTTAAACTCGGGGCTCCTCACTATGATCCGAGAGAATGGCGACTGTTTATTGACAGCTGTAAGCGCTCTTTGAAGTGTGTGCTCCTCCACAACGGGAACCAGTTCGCCTCAATCCCTCTTGCGCACTCCACAACTCTTGTAGAGAAATATGAACTAGTGAAGTACGTGTTCGACAAAATCCAATATGAGCAGCACCAATGGATCATCTGTGTCGACTTCAAGATGGTGAACTTTCTACTTGGTCAACAGTCCGGGTTCACGAAGTACCCATGCTTTATATGTATGTGGGACAGTCGAGACAGAGCCCACCACTATGTTAAGAAAGAGTGGCCGGCACGAGAGCAGTTAGTACCTGGGGCGAGAAACATCATAAACGAACCTCTTGTTGACCGGGAGAAGATATTGATCCCACCACTACACATGAAGCTAGGGTTAATGAAACAGTTCACGCGCGCCCTGGACAAGAATGAGAAAAGCTTCAACTACCTGTGCAAAGCCTTTCCTCGACTGACCATTGAGAAGCTGAAAGCAGGCATTTTCGATGGCCCACAGATACGGCAGCTGATGAAGGACGCAGAGTTTGAAAACTCCATGAACACACTAGAGCGCGCTGCGTGGAAATCGTTTGTGCAGGCAGCAAACCACGCCACACTCGTCAGCAGCATGATAGAGGCCTTCCAAAAACTGGGGTGTTTGATGAGTATAAAGATGCACTTCTTGTTCTCACATATGGAGAAGTTTCCTGAAAACATACGGGCGATGAGCGACGAGCAGGGAGAACGGTTCCATCAAGACATGCGCCAAATGGCGGAGAAGTACCAGGGGAGGAGGGACGCAGTCATGATGGCGGACTACTGCTGGTCGCTGAAGAGAGACAACCCAGCAGCTGCTCACAAACGGGAATCGAAGAAACGGCGATTTATGCCGTAAACTCTAAACTTTTGTGTCTCGTTACGCTCATTCTTATACTAATATTATGCTAATATGCTTATCAAATTTCTTAGATTAAATTAAAACTGATAGAATTTGCATATGTTGACTTTTATTTCTTAAGAAAAACCGAGAAAATCGTCAGGGGTTTCTCAGCTGAGGAATCGCAGAAATTTGTTTTTTGGTGAAAAATCGACGAAAATTTATGTATTCTAATATCCTGACCTGATTGAACAAAACCATGGTTATTTTCGGACTCAGGGCGTCAATATTAGTCTAATTCAGTTGGAAAACCCTGGACTATTTTCAAAAAATCTTTTTTTGTTACTCAGTGTAATCTTCGCGAATAATGTAAAAAAAAAACAGAATTTATCCAGTATCTATTCAAATTTATAACTGTTTTTTTTTTAACTGTTTTTAAAGTGATGTATAGGGTGCCTCATTATGTCTAAAGACGATTTAAAGTGAACAATTTAAACATAATTGCGGAGCAAATCTATTTTTACCACTTTTATGTTCTCTATTAGAGATGTACCGAATTTTGACCTTTTCAACTAATCGGCCAATAGAATATTCTGTTGGAATTTCTATTGAGTTTTTAATTAAAAAAAATAAAAGCAATTATGTTAATTTTCTTCTATTTCTTTCATTTTGATACTCCTCATGTTTTGAGTCGATTATTTTTAACCAGACGTTATTACCAGAAGATGTATTATAACATCTTTTTCAAGTAGGGGTGTCTCTAATTTTTCAAATGTCACCAACAACTGAAAGGACATCAGATGACTTGTTGCTTCTAGCTAGGGTGTTTATCATCAAAGTGATTGAATATCTGTGATATTAGGAACATGTCAAAACAGGTGCCAAGCAATTTCAAATTGCTTTTTTGATACTGAATTAGATGATGGTCGAATTTTAGCAAGATGTCTTCAAATAATCTTTAACTTGTTGTTAAAAACAATGATGATCTTTAACTTTAACTTTTATTTTTAACACGCCAAAATTTTTTTTCTACTCGTGTCCAAACAATCGGGCAATTGAGGACATTTTTTTTAGAAATTTAAAAAAGAGCAAATCTGAACAATATGCTCATCTGCTTATTATCTCAGTTTTGTCTTGCTCTTTCACATGGAAAAAAAAATCATGAATAAGCAATAAGCCACTCAAACGCAACAAATTTGAAAATCATCTCTTGTGGGGAATCATGGGCCACATAATGAAGAGGCCAAATGAAGAGTATTGAAAAATATTTTGTCACTTTTATTCAATGCGATATAGACAAACATAAATCATGTTCAAGGAATTTTGTCAAAACAATCGTGAGCCAGGTTTTTGAAAGTATTCAATCATACACAACTCTCTTTTTAATTTCCCTATCTGGAATTGCTTTAAAATAACGTAATAAATTATAAAATTACAATTTTGAGTCAAGTAATAAACTTTGCATGTCATTTGGTCAATTTGTATTTGGTGGCCTACGATTCCCCACCATTTTTCAAAATCCAAAAATATTAGTTTTTAAAAACATTCAGAACTCGAGGAAAATATTTTTTCTTAAATTGAAAAAAAATTGCATAGTGATTCGTTAAAAATGTAGATAACCCTTCGGTTAATTTTTTTTTCATTTTATCATTTATAATTAAAAAACTAAAATCACATTTCCTCGACGATGCTCTCTAGGGATTTCATTTAAAATGAACCAGCCTCTAGCAAACCATTTTTATATAACTTCAATTAATTTCGCAACAAAAAATAAAATCAGGAAAAGTTATCGATGATTTCATACAGCAATCTCAAACTTTTTTTTTTACCGGTTTAGCTGTATGTACTTTTCTAAGTAGTTCTTGACCCATGTTCGAAATTTACCTAAGTTAGATGAACTAACTTGTGTAAATATATCATGAAAATATATAAATACAGTGTTTTCAATAGATTTCATTCAATTATTACCCGACTATGACATGACATGACTGTTTTAAGAAGAAATCGAAAATTTGTATGAAGGTCCTCTATGAATCGGTAGGCCTGAAGTGATATCGATCGATTCCTCTGGATATATTAAATTTTTAATCAAGGTAAACAAAATCGTTAAAACGTTAATATAATCAAAAAAGTAGTGATAAATTGAAGGCAATCAATTTCTTTTTTGTTGAATTTCGGATAAAAATCAAACATTACCATGAGGTTTACTTTAATTTAACAGAATCTACTTCCTCCATTGTTACAACTTTCGAAGGAGACCTTCAATAAAATATTAAGAATGTAATCCACCCTTCGGAAAAATTCGAAAGAAATCACTCACAAAAGGCTCACCAAATCCTGTTCCGTGATGAAAAAAGGGTGTCTCCATCTTTTAATTTCTTTTCTTTATTCTCTTTCTCCCGTACTCAACAACAATGAACACTTTGACTTTTGTGCGGGCGCTACTCCTCGAATCGAGTGACGTTTGATGTTGGGAAAATTAATTCAATTTTTCAAACAATATTTTTTACCTCCTTCTTGTCTGGTGCTTCCGGTTTATTTTTCCCTCCTGCGATTTTTTTTGTTGATCTGAGTAAAAATCGTCTCGACGAATGTCTGTACCCAGTTGTAAAAGTCTGGTTTCCATTATTGCCCTTCGGTTCGGATTCTAGGTTGATGGCTGTAGAGGCATTTATAGAGAATCTCTAAAGTCCCCCTTTCACCGGCATCTATATCTTCATAGCTTTAAAGAAAATATGAAAGGCGGAGAGCTGTTGTTCACAGTCAGTGACTAATATGACGACAGAGACAAATCGAAAGACACAAACCCGGTAGAATCGGAAGCGATTGTGATAGATATAATACATCAAAAACCTCTTAGAACTAGAGAACGCCTAGCTGGAGGAAAAATTCTCTGTTCCTTTGAAATGGTAATTGCATTTAAAGACTATTTTCATGCAATTACATCGCATTTGAGAGATAACTTTTGAGGAAGGTTTCGAGAAGTGAAGGTAATAGAATCAGTTCGGCCTTTGGAAGGATCAACAGAATATTTTTTATGGAATGATACCTGATTCTTAAAAAATGTTTCGGTTAATGCTGATTCTGATTCTCAAAGATAAGATTGTGTTAAAACGCCCTGAAACGCTTGATATCAAAATTAAAAATAAATTTTTAAAGAAAGCATTCTGGAGTAAGTGAACCAAAACTTCAAACATGGATTAGAATACAATAAATTTCAATCGAACAGCTTTCCCAGGGGCAAAAAAAAGATAACGATATCTTTAGATCCCAATTATAAAAATTGAATCTTCATCCAATGCAAGAACGGCTTCTGTTCAATGGTTTTGCAGAATTTCAAATAACTCCCCTGTCGTAATAAAAAAAATCCAATCGTTTTATCCTCGTGCAATCGCCAGAAATCCTTTTAGCAATCGAGCCACGATTCAAAAACAACTTTTCAGCTACCGATATACCTACATTCAAAAATAAAACCAACCAAAAACCCACACGAACCGACAATCTCCCCCATGCTCGAACAAATTGAATATAAAGGTATAAAATTTATTACATTTTATTATTGTCGCATGGCTTTTGGCCCCTCACTAGCAAAAGCCCGAATCTGTTCAGTTGTTAGTTAGTTTTTCTTCTGGCTACTGGTTTAGCGAAAAAACACGGCAAGGGATCGGAAGAGCAACTCCGGAAATCGCTAAATCCACCCTACTGGCTATTGTGCTGTTCCCGGCGTAGATTCTGCCCAAATGCACCCGCTTTTTAGCTGTTTTTATCTGGAGAACAAATCAGCTAACATGTTGCCCAGGTTGCCAGAATCATTTATGACAATTTTGATGATTGTGACAATTTTGATGATTGTGACAATTTTGATGATTGTGACAATTTTGACAATTTTGACAATTTTGACAATTTTGACAATTTTGACAATATTGACAATTTTGACAATTTCGAGAATTTTGACAATTTTGACAATTTTGACAATTTTGACAATTTTTGACAATTTTGACAATTTTGACATATTTGACAATTTTGACAATTTTGACGATTTTGACAATTTTGACAATTTCAACAATTTTGACAATTTTGATAATTTTGACAATTTTGACAATTTTGACAATTTTGACAATTTTGACAATTTTGACAATTTTGACAATTTTGACAATTTTGACAATTTTGACAATTTTGACAATTTTGACAATTTTGACAATTTTGACAATTTTGACAATTTTGACAATTTTGACAATTTTGACAATTTTGACAATTTTGACAATTTTGACAATTTTGACAATTTTGACAATTTTGACAATTTTGACAATTTTGACAATTTTGACAATTTTGACAATTTTGACAATTTGACAATTTTGACAATGTTGACAATTTTGACAATTTTGACAATTTTGGCAATTTTGACAAGTTTGAAAATATTGGCAATTATGACTTTTATGTCTATTTTTGTCATTTTTTTAATGTTTATAATTTTTGTAATTTTTGTCATTTTTGTAATTTTTGTCATTTATGTCATTTTTGTCATTTTTGTCATTTTTGTCATTTTTGTCATTTTTGTCATTTTTGTCATTTTTGTCATTTTTGTCATTTTTGTCATTTTTGTCATTTTTGTCATTTTTGTCATTTTTGTCATTTTTGTCATTTTTGTCATTTTTGTCATTTTTGTCATTTTTGTCATTTTTGTCATTTTTGTCATTTTTGTCATTTTTGTCATTTTTCTCATTTTTGTCATTTTTGTAATTTTTGTCGTTTTTGTCGTTTTTGTCATTTTTGTCATTTTTGTCATTTTTGTCATTTTTGTCATTTTTGTCATTTTTGTCATTTTTGTCATTTTTGTCATTTTTGTCATTTTTGTCATTTTTGTCATTTTTGTCATTTTTGTCATTTTTGTCATTTTTGTCATTTTTGTCATTTTTGCCATTTTTGTCATTTTTGTCATTTTTGTCATTTTTGTCATTTTTGTCATTTTTGTCATTTTTGTCATTTTTGTCATTTTTGTCATTTTTGTCATTTTTGTCATTTTTGTCATTTTTGTCATTTTTGTCATTTTTGTCATTTTTGTCATTTTTGTCATTTTTGTCATTTTTGTCATTTTTGTCATTTTTGTCATTTATGTCATTTTTGTCATTTTTGTCATTTTTGTCATTTTTGTCATTTTTGTCATTTTTGTCATTTTTGTCATTTTTGTCATTTTTGTCATTTTTGTCATTTTTGTCATTTTTGTCATTTTTGTCATTTTTGTCATTTTTGTCATTTTTGTCATTTTTGTCATTTTTGTCATTTTTGTCATTTTTGTAATTTTTGTCATTTTTGTCATTTTTGTCATTTTTGTCATTTTTGTCATTTTTGTCATTTTTGTCATTTTTGTCATTTTTGTCATTTTTGTCATTTTTGTCATTTTTGTCATTTTTGTCATTTTTGTCATTTTTGTCATTTTTGTCATTTTTGTCATTTTTGTCATTTTTGTCATTTTTGTCATTTTTGTCATTTTTGTCATTTTTGTCATTTTTGTCATTTTTGTCATTTTTGTCATTTTTGTCATTTTTGTCATTTTTGTCATTTTTGTCATTTTTGTCATTTTTGTCATTTTTGTCATTTTTGTCATTTTTGTCATTTTTGTCATTTTTGTCATTTTTGTCATTTTTGTCATTTTTGTCATTTTTGTCATTTTTGTCATTTTTGTCATTTTTGTCATTTTTGCCATTTTTGTCATTTTTGTCATTTTTGTCATTTTTGTCATTTTTGTCATTTTTGTCATTTTTGTCATTTTTGTCATTTTTGTCATTTTTGTCATTTTTGTCATTTTTGTCATTTTTGTCATTTTTGTCATTTTTGTCATTTTTGTCATTTTTGTCATTTTTGTCATTTTTGTCATTTTTGTCATTTTTGTCATTTTTGTCATTTTTGTCATTTTTGTCATTTTTGTCATTTTTGTCATTTTTGTCATTTTTGTCATTTTTGTCATTTTTGTCATTTTTGTCATTTTTGTCATTTTTGTCATTTTTGTCATTTTTGTCATTTTTGTCATTTTTGTCATTTTTGTCATTTTTGTCATTTTTGTCATTTTTGTCATTTTTGTCATTTTTGTCATTTTTGTCATTTTTGTCATTTTTGTCATTTTTGTCATTTTTGTCATTTTTGTCATTTTTGTCATTTTTGTCATTTTTGTCATTTTTGTCATTTTTGTCATTTTTGTCATTTTTGTCATTTTTGTCATTTTTGTCATTTTTGTCATTTTTGTCATTTTTGTCATTTTTGTCATTTTTGTCATTTTTGTCATTTTTGTCATTTTTGTCATTTTTGTCATTTTTGTCATTTTTGTCATTTTTGTCATTTTTGTCATTTTTGTCATTTATGTCATTTTTGTCATTTTTGTCATTTTTGTCATTTTTGTCATTTTTGTCATTTTTGTCATTTTTGTCATTTTTGTCATTTTTGTCATTTTTGTCATTTTTGTCATTTTTGTCATTTTTGTCATTTTTGTCATTTTTGTCATTTTTGTCATTTTTGTCATTTTTGTCATTTTTGTCATTTCTGTCATTTCTGTCATTTTTGTCATTTTTGTCATTTTTGTCATTTTTGTGATTTTTGTCATTTTTGTCATTTTTGTCATTTTTGTCATTTTTGTCATTTTTGTCATTTTTGTCATTTTTGTCATTTTTGTCATTTTTGTCATTTTTGTCATTTTTGTCATTTTTGTCATTTTTGTCATTTTTGTCATTTTTGTCATTTTTGTCATTTTTGTCATTTTTGTCATTTTTGTCATTTTTGTCATTTTTGTCATTTTTGTCATTTTTGTCATTTTTGTCATTTTTGTCATTTTTGTCATTTTTGTCATTTTTGTCATTTTTGTCATTTTTGTCATTTTTGTCATTTTTCTCATTTTTGTCATTTTTGTAATTTTTGTCGTTTTTGTCGTTTTTGTCATTTTTGTCATTTTTGTCATTTTTGTCATTTTTGTCATTTTTGTCATTTTTGTCATTTTTGTCATTTTTGTCATTTTTGTCATTTTTGTCATTTTTGTCATTTTTGTCATTTTTGTCATTTTTGTCATTTTTGTCATTTTTGTCATTTTTGTCATTTTTGTCATTTTTGCCATTTTTGTCATTTTTGTCATTTTTGTCATTTTTGTCATTTTTGTCATTTTTGTCATTTTTGTCATTTTTGTCATTTTTGTCATTTTTGTCATTTTTGTCATTTTTGTCATTTTTGTCATTTTTGTCATTTTTGTCATTTTTGTCATTTTTGTCACTTTTGTCATTTTTGTCATTTTTGTCATTTTTGTCATTTTTGTCATTTTTGTCATTTTTGTCATTTTTGTCATTTTTGTCATTTTTGTCATTTTTGTCATTTTTGTCATTTTTGTCATTTTTGTCATTTTTGTCATTTTTGTCATTTTTGTCATTTTTGTCATTTTTGTCATTTTTGTCATTTTTGTCATTTTTGTCATTTTTGTCATTTTTGTCATTTTTGTCATTTTTGTCATTTTTGTCATTTTTGTCATTTTTGTCATTTTTGTCATTTTTGTCATTTTTGTCATTTTTGTCATTTTTGTCATTTTTGTCATTTTTGTCATTTTTGTCATTTCTGTCATTTTTGTCATTTTTGTCATTTTTGTCATTTTTGTCATTTTTGTCATTTTTGTCATTTTTGTCATTTTTGTCATTTTTGTCATTTTTGTCATTTTTGTCATTTTTGTCATTTTTGTCATTTTTGTCATTTTTGTCATTTTTGTCATTTTTGTCATTTTTGTCATTTTTGTCATTTTTGTCATTTTTGTCATTTTTGTCATTTTTGTCATTTTTGTCATTTTTGTCATTTTTGTCATTTTTGTCATTTTTGTCATTTTTGTCATTTTTGTCATTTTTGTCATTTTTGTCATTTTTGTCATTTTTGTCATTTTTGTCATTTTTGTCATTTTTGTCATTTTTGTCATTTTTGTCATTTTTGTCATTTTTGTCATTTTTGTCATTTTTGTCATTTTTGTCATTTTTGTCATTTTTGTCATTTTTGTCATTTTTGTCATTTTTGTCATTTTTGTCATTTTTGTCATTTTTGTCATTTTTGTCATTTTTGTCATTTTTGTCATTTTTGTCATTTTTGTCATTTTTGTCATTTTTGTCATTTTTGTCATTTTGTCATTTTTGTCATTTTTGTCATTTTTGTCATTTTTGTCATTTTTGTCATTTTTGTCATTTTTGTCATTTTTGTCATTTTTGTCATTTTTGTCATTTTTGTCATTTTTGTCATTTTTGTCATTTTTGTCATTTTTGTCATTTTTGTCATTTTTGTCATTTTTGTCATTTTTGTCATTTTTGTCATTTTTGTCATTTTTGTCATTTTTGTCATTTTTGTCATTTTTGTCATTTTTGTCATTTTTGTCATTTTTGTCATTTTTGTCATTTTTGTCATTTTTGTCATTTTTGTCATTTTTGTCATTTTTGTCATTTTTGTCATTTTTGTCATTTTGTCATTTTTGTCATTGTTGTCATTTTTGTCATTTTTGTCATTTTTGTCATTTTTGTCATTTTTGTCATTTTTGTCATTTTTGTCATTTTTGTCATTTTTGTGTGTTTATTACATTTGATTTTTTCCTGATTCTTTTTTAATTTGCTGTATTCCTTTTTTTTAATTTTGGACATTTTGATTTTTAAAACTTCTTTTTCTGGATTTCTACAGAACTGGTCACACTTCCTTCATAGCGAAGATCTACCAGGAAGGAAACGAATCCAGCTGCTTTTTCTCCTCCTTCCGGTGAGCATTCAATTCGGCAAGGAAAAACTTTCCAGCTTTCAGGAATTTCGATGGCAACCGACATCAGCGGACAATGTGTGATATTGTTTTTTGTTCTCCTTCCTGCCGAAGATCTCTGGAAACCGGAAATCCAAACTCCTTGTTGATGCTATTGTGTGGTTTGCTAGTTGTTGTTTTTTTTATGCTGGCCAGGCTACATTCCAATATTCGGCACCCTCTTGTGGAGCCAAAATAGACCACCCCTAAAGCCCTCTATTTGCTTTTTCAATTGATCCAGAACCTGGTGCGTTTTCCACCTATCTTTTCATGACTCTTAGATTAGGTTTCAAATAGTTTAAAACAGAGCTTCTAAAAGGATGTATGATTTCGTTGCTCGAGTCGTTTAACAAAGCGGGAGATTTTTCCAACCGATATTCAAAATTGCCATTAGAAGAGGAGAACTGAGAGGGGGCACAATTTGCAATCAAGCGACGAGAAGCAGATGAAGAAAAACTTGCCCTGAGATGTGATGTGGTGAGGTCAAACGGAAATATGCAAACAATTTGTCCTTTGAGAAATCCGGGGGAAATGTTACATTAGCATTCTATTGGTCCCTTGTGTAGGGAACCGGAGTCCAGTCGATTGTGTAGAATTTACGACATACTGAGAGAGGAGCATCCTCTACCTGTCGATTGGAATCGTACCCCTATCGACATTAGAATACTTATAAGAGTACGGGGTACGGGACAGCCCATGGTTCGATTAGAAAAATAACAGACTAGCTTAGTTCGATTCAATGTTAGGACAAAACCGCAAAATTTAGGTAAAAACTAATTTATTCATACCCCCATGCCAAGGGTTTGCTAATTCGATACATCTAAAGGGGTTCTCAAAACATTATGGGTACTGCTGCTATCTAATGACAGAATGCTTTGGCATTTTATATACAAGACTTGATAATAGATGAGTAGATTCCTAAGAACTTTGCGATTAACAAGTGTGGGGTTTAACGAGCAAATCTGTACCTACAAATTGCACTCGCAATGTTGTGTACAGTGAGCAGTCTTATCAAACTAAATCACAGATCTTACATGAATTAAAAGTAGTTTTTAATCTGCCAAACATATTTATAAACGTGTACACACAAGGCTGACGCAAATTCACCTCCCTGACCCCAGCTACTATGCGATCCAAAATCATGCTTGATTATGATCTCCCAGAATTGCAGAATTTCGCTCGCATTTTTAAAGCATTTTCAAAATCCTCTAAGGTTTTGTTAGGCTCCTGAACTCTTGTTGTAAACCGAATCTCAAAATTCTTGTCCTTCTAGTCTTTGACTGTCTTCTTGCTTTTCCGAAACTCCCGTTTCATTATTGCCCAGTACTGCTCCACCGGGCGCAGCTCCGGACAATTTTGCGGGTTCATGTCCTTTGGAACAAAATGACAATTCTGTCCAAACCACTCCACGATACTTTTAAAATAGTGGTATGCTGCCAAATCTGACCAAAATAGCGGAGCTTCGTCGTGCGGCTGCAATAACGGCAAAAGGCGCTTCACTCAGCATTGTAGATCTCGCCATTTACTGTGCCCTTTGTCACGAAAGGCTTACTCCTCAGTCCGCAAGAGCAGATGGCCTACCAAACGAGATATTTGGAGGCGAACTTCGACATTTCCTTCTTCTTAAATTTGTGGTCCACATCGAACTTGCTCTTGCGGTGAAAAATTCCAAACCCGGAATTTGTTTAAAATCGGCTTTTATATACGTTTCGTCGTCCACCACACAACAGTCATATTTTGTCAACATCTTCTCGTACAGCTTCCGTGCCCGAGTTTTAGCCGTCGATTTTTGTCACTCATCGCGATTTGGGAAGTTCTTTACCTTGTATGTATGTAATTCAGCTCTCTTGTTTGCATTCTGGACGTAGCTCTGCGACATGTCGATCTTGTTAACCAAATCACGGCCTGAGACGTTGGGATTTGGTTTAATCATCTGCTTCACCTTTCCCTCCGTCTTTTTGTTCTCGGTTCCCGGTTTTCTTCCAGCTCCTTTGCCGTGGTCCAACGTCAACCGCTCCTGGAACAGCTTCAACACTCTGGAGACGGTTGAATGGTGAATGTTCAAAATTTTTCCTACTGCCGCGGCATGCCGCACAGTGGTTCAAATCCCCAAAAAGCCGGTAAAAAGTCAATTTTTCAAGTCAGCGACAACCAAATTTTTTATATTGGAATCGAATCTTCAATATTCTAGGAACGTTATGATGTATTTAGATATTTTTTAGGACCTTTTATACACCTTCTATGAAACAAACATGAACGACAACTTTAACACAAGAATTAAAAATTAGATTTTTTATTCTCAGGCCAAAACAACTTAAAAAAGCATATAAATTTTTAAAAATTTATAAATGTTTATATCGAAGTGATGTATTGTAACCTTATTCACAGTTTGAAGAATAAAAACATCCTCAATATCATGATCTAATAAAGTTTCGCTTAATTGAAAACACAAAAATAGATGATAAAAAAATTTCTATTTACTCTATTTATTTTTCGGAAGCAAAAAAAAGCTTGCGCTGTCGACCGCCGTGGTAAATTTTACACCGTTGGATAGGTGAAAGCCTCATCAAAACCATATATCAAAATCAGCTGCTAGTTTTTGCAATATTTTGAATACGAAGTCATTCAATTTCCTAGTATAAAGCTCAAACTCCGTTTCAGCAATTATTAAAAAATAGCAAATTTTGAAAAAAAAAATCTTATTTATTATTTTTTCAACTTTCCGCCAATAATCTTTAACAAAAAAGCTTTTTAATAATTTTTTCCCACTTTTTTTTGATTTTGAACCGTTGTGTGCCGGTGCGACAGGTCAGGAAATTCCAGGTGTTTGGAAAGGTTTCGTTCTCTCGATTCGCGTTGGTTTACCTCCTTTTTCGTTGAATCAAAAACACGACGAGTTTGACAGCATGTAAAAATTACACATCAATGAGAAAGTGTGCAAAATTTGGTTGATTTTTACCCAATGGTAAAAAAGTTATTCCCTGTTGAATGTGTCGCAATAATTTCGTGTTCGACCAATATTGACTGCAAACGATTGATAGAAATGTATCTTACGTTAGGTTGAAAATCGGTTTGATTTTGTCATTACATAACTACATAATGATTTGAATGTAGGACGCAGTATGACTGTGGCATCTTGATATAAGTTGTCATTGCGCTCCTTCCATACAGACAGTGTATGAGAGCCACACTCAACCAACGATGTTGAGCAATCGCTAGCACAACTGATTAATGCAGAATCTAGGCAGCAATCAGGTGAGATGGGTGGCAGTCTGGATTTGGACCTCAACAAGGTCCAGAACCGGGATTCCAAATTGGTGATCTGTGCCAGTGTTTTTTGCATTTCCCCTCAGGCAGAAGGGAAAAATGGACCTTGGCTTGAGGGAAACCCAGCACTGGTCATATAAAGCCGTCAGGCAACGAGGAATCCGTCCGCCGTCAGGGCATAAGAGGTATTCGCCCAAAGAGGGACTCGACAGCTCTATAGGGAAAAGTAGTATTCGACCGCCTAAAGAGGCAAATTTGTTTTTATATTTGAGATTAAATCTCCAACCCACAATATACCAACCGTGTATATCTGAATGGGTTAGAGAGTGAAAAACGCTTCATTAACGGACATCACATCTAAAGGATTATGAAGTCATCATCATCAAAGAAAAAAAAACGGAAGCCCCGCCTCTTGATGAATTTAGATTTTCCCAGCCTGCTAAAGGTATAAAAGAAAGGGTCAGATTATGTCACATAGTCGATGTCGATGTTGCATGATCGGATTAAGTAACATGGTCCAATTATGTTACATGGTTGATAATGTTGCATGATCGATCGTGTTGCATGGTCAATTATGTTGCATGGTCGAATTATGTCACATGGTTCGATTATTTGCATGGTCGATTATGTTGCATGGTCCGATTATGTCGGATTATGTCACATGGTCTGATTATGTTGCATGATCGGATTATTTCACATGGTCGATTATGCTGCATGGTCGGATTATGTCACATGGTCCGATTATGTCATTTGGTCAATAATGTCACATGATCGAATTATGTCACACGGACCGATTATGTTGCATGATCGGATTATGTCACAAGGTCAGATTATGACACATGGCCGGATTATGTTGCATGGTCAGATTATGTCACATTGTCGACAATGTGACATAATCTGACTATGCAACATAGCATGGTTAGATTATGTCACATGATCGATTATGCTGCAAGGTCGGATAATGTTGCATGGTCGATTATATTGCATGACCGGATTATGTCGTATGGTCAGATTATGTCACATGGTCGATTATGCATGCTCAGATGATGTCACATGGATAAATTCTGTTATATAGTTGAAATTGGTCATAGTCAGATATTCCCATTTTGACACTGTCACATGTTGATCATTACGCAAAAACACCGTAAGTTATTCTATACAATTCTATACAAGCTATACATTGACGAGACAAATTTGCGCAATTCTACGTTTAGCGGTCGTTGCAAAATTTCTACCTCATCAACTTTTTGATTTTAAAATAAAGCGAGTGTAGCTTGAGATTAAAACAAAAACTATTCATATACTGATTCGATAGTGAGCCGGGTTTCAGCACACGGCCGTCTAGACAAAAAAATGAAATAAAGTAATAACCGATTAATACCCAAATTTCAGCACATGGCCATCGGTGAAAGATTAAGAGCAGGGTTCAGCCCATGGCAATAAAAACAATAATATAAGTAATTAAAGATAATAACGATGTAGCAATTATTGAAAACGGGGAGAATGCGCCATCTTGCTATAAGTTGTCTGGGCGCTCTCACCATACAGACGCGCAGTGGTCCAAAAGGGCTAAAAGTTGAACTTTTTTCGTATCGCCTCTGTCTTTTATCTTATCTTTTAAGTGTCTTCAGAACATTTGCTTCTTCAAACATGCTTCATAACTTAAAAGCATCAAAAGTTAGTCAAAGTCTACTATAAAAAAATTGAAAATTCTAACTTTTTATTTTAATATATGCTTGATGTGTTCAAATATATGCGCGTGGAGACAAATGACAACAACACCAATTTGTTGCACTTAGTTCAAGCTTCAATGTGGTTCATTAGTTTTAAAAATTTACTAGCACGTTTTTTCAATAAACGCCCGTGAAGTTGAGTAAAAATAAAACTTAAAGTTGCAATAAGTTGGTTAGGAAACGTCGTAGAATGTTGAAATCTTGTGCAAAACGTGTAATTTGAATGCTCCAACAAATGCTTAGAACATTTTATTCATGTAAATCCTCATCTAACTATAGTTAAGTTTAAAAAACTAACTTTAAAATAACTTTCAAAATAAAACCTTTATAACTCTGCTCTGAAAAGAGATAGAGTTTTGATGTATTCAACAAAGTTTCATATTTTCACGTATTCTACTACTTTGTAGTTTTAAGCTCTATCTATTGAAATAAAAAGTTAGAATTTTCAATTTTTTTTACAGTGGACTTTGACTAACTTTTGATGCTTTCAAGTTATGAAGCATGTTTGAAGAAGCAAATGTTCTGAAGACACTTAAGAGATAAAATAAAAGACAGAGGCGCTACGAAAAAAATTCCACTTTTAGCCCTTTTGGACCACAGTGAGACGGTGTATGATAGCCAAACTCAACCAACGATGTTGAGCAATCGCTAGCACAACAAACCAATGCAGAATCTAGACAGCAATTAGGTCAATTGGGCGGGAGTCTGGATTTGGACCTCAATAAGGTCCAGAGCCGGGACTCCACAATGACTTTCTCATTTTTAATGAAATGTGTTTTTTGAGACTATTTGCACTATAGGGAAAAGTGTTCCTAAATGCGTCTAGCGGCCGGTTGACGAAATGGCTGACAAGACAACTTAGCTAATCAATGCTCTCATTAATTTCTTAAGAATTGAAGATCGCAAAAAAGATATCATATTTTTTTCTTATGGAAGAACTGCCTCCTATAATATGGTACTTTTGTGACATTCTATAAAATTATAAAAGACATAGATTTTTATAGAATTTCAACTGCGAAACACGTCAGGTGGCTCATACGATTTAATGTATGTATGTATGTATGTATGGTTCCCCCATCGGTAGAAAGGTCCAGCCTATGTCTGTGTGGCTTGGCCTTCGAATTGCTTCTCTGGCTTCCAAGGCCGATGGTTCGTCGAGGGAAGTCATCCAACCTTCAGAGACCTACAATGGTTGGCAATCCACTCCGCTCCGCTCTAAAATATATGATTATCTATACAATGAAACACATCTTACCTGTCGGCTGCTTATGGGATTCGAACCCAAAAGTTTTTCTTGCCGATACCGAGAATCAATCCCAGACGCCTGGGGTACCAGACTCGCGCCAGCCTTTCCACTAGACCATATCAGCGCTCTAAAGGTGGCTCATACGATTTAATCAACACAAACTCTAGATGTGTTCTAATCGTGAACCGTTTGTATATTCACGATAAGTATAGGATGTCAAAAAATTATTGTTATTAACTCAGTCATTCACTACAACATGGTTTCTCTTCAAAAATGGAGGTTGTGGATAGAAATTATGCTCTTGGTATTGCTTTTTAACATTTTAAAATTCATCGAACATCCTTTTTCCTAATTTAACTTTCTCTTATTTTCAAGTAACATAAAAGTTGGCTGGAATTAGTACCAATAAATATGTAAGTACTTATCATGAATAAGTTTAAACAAACGTTTGAGTTATTCAATAAACTATTTTTAATTAGAAGTGGCTAAATGCGCTATGTTTTATTTAAGAACCACCTGCCTATTTAGTATCATGCTTCGTATTCCCCATATCGGGGAACACTATCCCCCTTAGGCAACTGGACAGGCAACAGCTCATTTGCATTTAGATGTTTTCCCATTAGAGCATCCGGTTATTACAGCAAATAAATTGAATTTGATATGGTTTCAATTTTTAAACCATATCGGCAGGCAGGTGGGGTACCATTTCCATTACTTCTGCTTCTGAATAGTTACCAACACGCTCTCGATTCCTGAAATGACTAATCGGCAACGATTGGATAGTGATTGTTTTATAAAATGATGTTAGATTCAATTTTTGATTTTCATTTTATTTTAGGATGTTTTTATGATTGAGAATAGAAGAAATGTTGCTTTAATTAATAAAAAAATGTAAATGTATGTAAATAAAGTCTCATTTAAAACTTCGAATGCCCTCATTGATTGATTCTGCTCATATGCTAATTGATGTTGTTAAAGCGGTTTAAATTTCAATACAGAGCCAATGAAACGCTAATTGTTTTATTGTTTTGGTGAAACTACTCATTTGATTAAGTGATGAAATTATTGCAAATTTTGAATTCCATGGAAATCAGTTGGTTCATACCTTGTTATGATGACGGTTTTCGGTTCCTAATTAATTGATTTATTATGCGTAATTTTTCCCTGCATCGATTAAGTAATCGAATGCATGCATGTGGGCAGCAAATTAAGTAGTGATCATTTTAAACTAACTGATTATCCATTCAATTGAGGTTCATGAGTTTCTAGTTAATATTAATTAAAAAAGATATAGCGCTATTCGTTATTAAACCAAATCATTTATACAGTAATCAAAGTACTCTAATCTATACCGTCTTTTTTCATTCATAAGTATATTTGCTACACATTTTACAATAGCCCGGCGTAATCAATTACCGGTGATATCCAACAGAGCTCCATGAGGGACTAAGAAGCGGGTCCGACGGAGGATTGCATTTCCGCTTCATTTTGCTAAAAGCAAATCAGCAGGAAATGCCCATAAACCACCACCGTAGCCATATCGATTGTGGCCGAGCGATGATTCAATTACAGGATCCTCGACCATAAAATGGCATTATTGTATAATAAGCTCCACGGCCTGGTGGGGAGGCTCGTAGTGTCTCTACATAGGAAAAGCTATCACTAATTCGGCATAAATAAGTGTGGATGGAAACGAAGAAAACCGCCATCATGGCCGGTCATCGACGACGTAGTTACCCCGCTGCATCAAATCCCGCAGAATTCCCACAGCTTTCCCATCGACACCGCTGACGATGGACGGCGAAATTCCGCGGGGAGTGGAAGATCCACCTCAGAAAAGTCGCTTCCTGCTTTGGTTCACTTTTTTCCAATCTCCTTCCCCCAACAACAAAAAAAAAAAAATACCCAAGAATATGGTGGAAAATAGAACGAAGCGCCGAGCTCACTCGGTGATAAATCTTTTAATTTAAATTTACTGTCATTTAACGATGTTTGAGCCACTCGGGAGGAAATCTGCGGCCAGGGCTCGCGGTCTGAGGAGGAATTTGGCTCCGATTGGTAATTTATTCCGGCGGGATTATTATCTCCTGGATCGTTAAATGTGGAAATGCTTTTTGGAGAGAATCCGCCCGGTCCTGGCCTGGAAGATTTCGGGGACAATATCTCTACATTAGGTTCAATATTATCACTGAGGACATTTGTTCCAATTATCTTCCTCTGCGCTGAACTATTTAACTTTTTATGCTCGCTTTGGTTAATGATGAAGTAAGTGGGTGTGGAGTTTTCGATAATGCAGTCTTTCTTTAAATATCATGCAAATGATGTTGTGCAATTCATTTCTAGATATTTGTATGTCGTTACTGATTTCCTTATCGAAAGATTTACTTTAATACAATGATTTTTTAGAAGTACAGTTTACGTTTTTCCCTTTTGATTTTTAACGGGAATACTTAGCTGTATCTTTTTCCAGTCATTGTTCAGTCTCAAAATTTTTTTAGATCATTAGTGAGATAATTCAACTAGATTGTATGAAAATTTCATGGAAGAATAACAACTGAGAGAGAAATGGCAGCTTGTCAAAGTAATGAGCTGCTCCATTCGATTTTTTCAACGCTTCCGTATATTAAGTAATCCGGAAGCTTTCTATGTATATACTTACTACAATGTGGACTGCTAATGTGCTACACTTAGAGGAATATCTCTTAAGGTATACGAATTTTGTGAAGTGGTTGTTACGGAATCCGAAAGACATGGCTGACCTGGAACTTTCACGACGACTTTTAGCATTTTTTTTATTAGTTGTTAGTTATTAACCCAGGTGATAAATCCATTTTACGGATTGCATTCCAAGGCACGGCGAGCCACCGCTTCCCCCCAGTTTGCTACTCTGGGTCCAAGGGGGCAATTGGACGACTCATGATACAATGCTAAGGAACACTGTACCCACTACGCCATAAAGTCCACCTGGGGCCACTGACTTTTATTCCCACCTCGAACTGTTTGACACACTATACCTACTTCAATAGTGGGAGGTCAATTCGAGCTAATGCGCTCCAAGGCAATACTCGTTTCCGAATTCTCTTCAGCAAATACCTTATTCTAACACAACTCGATGCGCAACCCCTCCTCTGACGAGTTAGGACCCGTCATCTCATCGTGTTAAAAGATGTCTCCATTTAGCGCAACTACTAACTTTGTGGGTCTAGCCCAGGAAGTCCAGAAACACAAAGCGAGTTGTCGACGACACTTTCTCTGTTCGAACACGCGGGTCAGGAGGCCACATGTAGGATTCAGACTCCTCGGAACCCTCAAGTAGTGTTGACTTAAGTCACCACTCAGCGCAACTGTTCGATTTTCAAGTCAAGTGCTTTACTCCCCGAAGCGCAAATCGAGCAGTAGACCGCTCTCATCAGGTCGCACTCGCGGTTCAGGCGCATCAATTCCCGAAACGCGTGTCGAACTCTGACACCTGCTTCACTGACACTGACGTGTCTATCACGTCCCTAAGTGATTGACCCACTATTGGCCACCACTTTGCGCATCTATTCGTTTTGCGAGTCGGGTCTTTACCCACCGAAACGCAAAACGAGTTAGCGATCGCTCTCCATCCGGTCACATCCGCATTTCAGGGCCATGACCCCCTGAACGCGTACTGGACCCTCACCCTCACACCCGAGTACCCGGGTGCACCATTCCTTCCGCGCGGGTTTGGCAGACCCGTCGACAGCCTCTCGTAGGTTTACAGGGTGACAAAAAAGTCCTGTCACACTTTTTTTTGGGGTCGCCTGTAGCCTATACGTTGTATCTCTCTGGTGCCATATATATGTCAAATAAAATGGCTAACTTTGCTGCCCACAGACTTTCGTTTCTGTGCAGTTTGTGTACATTAAGTTGTGAGTGGCAGAGTTGAGAGCAGCCGTTATCGCTGAATATGTGAGAGGGTAAAAACCCGGACACATATTCAACATATTCAAACACCTGAAACCGCTCGTAATCAACCGGAAATTCGTGTACCAGACCATAAATCGATCCTAGAGACCAGAGGCACCGAGGACAAGACACGAACTACCAGCCCAGAGACTTTTAGCATGAAAACATGGGCACGAATTTTAACTTGGAATGTTTCAACCCTTGCCCAACAAGGCAAGCTGACTCAACTTGCTAGAAAAGCTAGGTGCCTCAAGCTAGAAATTCGGGCACTGATGAAAGTCCGTTGGCCTAACACTGGAGAACACATGACACAGTCCGGACAAGTCCTGCTTTACCTACTCTGGCATACGAGGAAAACACGCTACGCTTCCTGTTAAGCTCGCAGGCCCATGCGTTCCTCATTAGATGGGAACCGATAAAGAAAAGAATAATCGTAGCCAGATTTAGAACATGGGTTAGTAATTTCACTATGATCCAGTGTTAAGCGCCAGCTGACGTTATCGATATGCAGGGCAAAGAGCAGATTTACAGTCAACTGAACAGCGTGGTTGAGAAAACTCCGAAGGGTGACATTCAAATCCATTTGGGCGACTTCAACGCAGAGAATGGCTCTGACAATTAGAACCTTGAGCGCATCATGGGACGCCATGGCTTAGGACAGATGAGCGAAAACGGAGAGCTGTTTGTAGAATTTTGTGGCAATAACAACATGGTGATCAGTGGATCGCTCTTCCCCCATCGAACAGCACAGAAGGTCACTTGGGTATCCCGAGATGGCCGAACAGAAAATCAATTTGACCACATCTGTATCAGACGAAAGTGAAGAAGGAGCCTTCTTGACGTCCGCAACAAGCGAAACGCAGACGTTGCATCTGACCATCACATCGTCCTTAGCAAATACGACTAAGAGTTGCGCGTGTCCAACGGCGCGAGGAGAAAGTCGGGTGTAGCTACGACATCTGCAGGTTGGAGAATCCAGAGGTGTAAAGGGCATACGATGAACAGCTAGAGTCCCGAGCTTCGGAATTGCCGACAGACGGTACAGTCGAAGAACAGTGGTGTGGAATCAAGAATGCCTTTATCATGACGAGCCATGGTACTCTCGGTTAAGTTTGTGGAAGAAGAAGTGAATGGAAGTCGGATTAAACTTGGAGGATGGTCGATGATCGGAGAAAGGCGAAAGTCAAAATTGACCTGACCTGATACCGGGTCAGCCAAAGCAGCCGCCCGCTTACGATATGCGGAGCTGGAAAAGGAAGGCAGTTAAACTAGCTTGTAGGCGAGACAAGAGAGCCTGGATAAACTTCCTAGCCGAAGAGAGAGAAAGAGCCGCCGCCAATCGAGATATCCGATAACTTTATGACATATCTCGCCGACTCAGTGGTGCAAGGGCTCATGCAAGAATGCCGCTGAAAGACCGAGCAGGTCAGTTATTGACCGATCGAACAGATCAGCTCAAATGATGGACTGAGCACTTCGAACAACTCTTCCGAGTCACGAATAGCGATGGCCAACAGAACCCGCCGCTCGAGCGCCAACATAAGTCGCATTAATGGCGTCAACTCGGAAGCGCCATCGCTGGCTGAAATAGAAGCGACAATCAAATGCATTAAATCCAAAAAAGTCGACCCTGCCTTGTCAGCACAAATGTTGCACCGTCCTTTCGCTGACATCTGGGAAACTGCAACATTTCCGACCAACTGGATGCAAGGTATCCTCGTAAAGCTCTCGAAGAAAGGAGATTTGACAGAGAGCGGTAACTGGCGAGGCGTAACGTTGATCTGTAAAACCCTCAAAGTACTCTGCACGATCATGTGTGGACTACATCACAACGCTACGAATGAAACTGGAACAAATCAACGAATTTCAGGACTCTTTTCTACTGATGTTCGTTGATTTCGAAAAAAAAAAAACGTTCGATCGACTTAACCATGAAAATATCTTGGCTGTTCTAAATCGACGAGGAGTACCAGAGAAACTCGTCCAACTCATTGAAGCACAGTACGGGGCATTTTCATGCAAGGTCTTGTACGACTGCTGGAAACCCAGAAAATCCCACCAGTTTCATGGTAGCTGGGCAACAGGTTGAGAACGTGGAGTGCTTCCAGTATCTTGAGAGCCAGATAACGCCTGATGGTGGTACAAAGAAAGACATCGAAACCAGGATCAGTAAAGCCCGATTTGCATTTGCGAGTCTCCAGAACATCTGGCGCTCACGTAAGATATTTCTACGAACGAAAATTCGAATCTTTAGCTCAAACATCAAATCTGTATTGCTGTACGGGTGCGAAACTTGGTACGCGAAAACTGCAAGTATTTGTAAACCGCTGCCTGCGGAATATCATCCGCGCTTGGTGGCCTGGCAACTGGATCTCGAATGAGCAAGTACATCGCCGGTGTCATCAAAGGGCGCTAGAAATCGAGATTTGGGAAAGCATATGAAGATGGATAGGGCACACGCTGCAAAAGGATGAGATCGAGATTTGCCGAGAGCCGCTTGAATGGAATCCGAAAGGAGTCAGACCCAGAAACTCGTGGCGGCGAAGCCTAGCCGCCGAAATACGAACTGTCGTTGAGAGTTTTGGCTGGGACCAAGTGAAGACGCTGGCCCTGGATCGTCAACAGTGAAGGTCTTTTAACAGGGCCTATGTACCGGAGGATTGGCGCGGGATCATTATGTTAAGTAAGCTTCACCACTAATGTGGCTTTCGTGTCTTTCACACTTCTTGTGGTTATTAAATTTCCTCCTTTAGTAGTAAATAGATCAAAAACGTTCACTACAATTTCAAATACGGTTACCGGTGCCTACTGCCTATCCATTATTAACTACTTCAAATGAGGCCATTGGAGCCAAAGGGGTATAAGTGACAAAATGGAAAAAATCGAGATAACCATCTAGAACGAATCCTTGACTGTCAATATGATGATACCATCGCTATTTTAATCATAATTTTATTTCACTATTTTGTTATGTTTAGATCTCGTTGAAAAAATCGTGCTTACTGAAATTTTCTTTTTGTTTGGAGCCAAAGGGGTATAAGTGCTGCACTTATACCCCTTTGCCTCCAAAGTCCATTAAACTGATGTACTTATACCCCTTTGCCACCAACCCTAACTTGATTTCATGAAAGTAATGTTTTTTCATCGGGACCAAAAAATTTTAAAATTAATGTAATTCACTTTTCTTTTGAATAGCTGATGATGTTTAAAAATTTACCAACTATGATTCATCTGATTGCATTTAGTGATAATTCTAGTAGAAAAAAAAATTAATATATTTAATTATTTTTTCTATTTCAATAACAAATTAGCGGATCACAAATTCCTGATTTCTGGATATATGAAGTGTGTCACGGATTGAAGGCTTATAAAGTACAAAAAAAATGTATTTGTACGAGATAATTGGGTTAATATTGAAGCGCCTCTCGTTAATTTACAGTAAAAAACCAACTCGGAGTGACCGCAAGTCCCATTCCAATATCCAATTGATTAGGCAAAGACGTACAAAACACGTGGTGATTGGAATTTAGTGGAAAATACCTTTCACGAATTATTATAAATTAATCTTGATGAAAAAAACGTTGTTTGGAGAGATTTAATAGAAGTTGCCAAGACCAGGTCGATCTTCAGCCATAAAATCTCTTAACCTACTGTACCAGAGTATATTTCTCATCAAAACAACAAAAAATATATTTATACGAAAACTAATTGACTCTTGTAGCAATGAATATTTATGGTTTCTTACCCATATCAATAAGATCAAAAAACCTGGATGTGAAAATTTGTTGGTGGCAAAGGGGTATAAGTGAATTTATTTGGTGGCAAAGGGGTATAAGTGCATGTGTTTGGAGCCAAAGGGGTATAAGTACCAAATTTAAAAAATATGTATCGCCTCAATAAACGTCAAATAAACGTTGTTTTTTGGGAAAATGTTGTAAAATGCTTTGTTTTTATTTAGAAAAATCATTCACATGAAAAAAATTCATAAAAAAATTTCTATGGAATTTACTGGAACACAACGAAGTTCAAGTGCTTTTTTCTCGAAATCAGGTTTTATGCACTTATACCCCTTTGGCTCTAAGGGCCTCAAATATAAAAATATTTTTTTGCGGATGGAGCAAAAAAGGCGTGCAATGTTAATGCATCAGAGCCTACATCTCGAAAAAACTCAATAGTGAGAAATCGTACTGATTTTTTATAATGAAAAAAAAAAAAAAAACATACATTCTAATAAAAAAATCGGCAGGAATTTTAGTCTAGTTAGTCTAGTCTAGTTAGTTATCCGACGTTATTTGAACAGCAGAATCATCAAAATCAAAGATTCGAAATGGCAAGAGGAGAGCTCAATGAGATTTGAACTGCAAACTTTCAATTTATGGCCCTTAAACAGCTTTATTAAAGTTTCAAAAAGTTTTTCAATTGAATAAATACTCCAACTTAATTACTTAAAGTTTCAAAATGCGAATTTTTCATACAATTTAAAAAAAAACTAAAAAGGATTTATTTTGAAAAATAAAAAATCATAATAATGTAAAAAAATTTAGACAAAAAGACAATTTAGACAAAAGCATCAAATTCACAATTTTTTAAGAAGAATTATTTTTGTTGTAATTTTATTTATTGAGGAGGAACGTTGAATCCGAATTTCAGACTAGTTTCATTCTTCTATAAGTGCTTGTTTAAAAAATAACTTAATAACTTAAAAATCATTTAATGAATTAATGCACTATTTTTAGCTAAAATTAGTTTTAGAAAGATTAATTACACAAAATAAAGTTTTCCTTCTTTTAGGGTTTACTACTTTTTTTTTTTTACAATAATCGTGTTTATTACAAACTTATCTTCAAATATTTTGTTTATAATTATTGTAATTCTTTCTTCTGTAAATTCTTTCTTTGTGTCTTTTTCAATCCTCAGCTTTCGTTATTACATTGTTAACAGACGTTCAAAAATTTCAAAAATGTTCATTAAAAATTTCCTTACTATTCCAACGTTTTTCGTGAATCCTCTTCTGAAACTTTCTTAATCGATTGATGTCATTTTTCCCATGGTTATTTACATTTAAACACATAGCTTCAACAACTAGCCATAGTGCAGCCTTTAATTTACTGCTTTTTTTCACCAATTACAGATGAAATTATAGCTTCTGGATCAAGAATGTAAATCTTTATCCGATTTCGGATGATGACTGCTATAAAATTCCAAACGAGTTTAGAAGGTTGGCACTGTTTTATTCTGTGCTTGATTGAGTCTCGTTTTCTACAAAAACAATTTGGAGAATTGATATTCCCCATTTTATGGTTAAATAGCTTACAAATTGTTGGAATTAAGTCATTGAACATTATGAATAGTTTTTCTATCACTAGAAATACAATTTCGTAAAATAGTCATACATACTTCGGATGGAAATCAGATAATTTGTTATCTAAATAGTCGACTGGTATAGCAATGAAAAACTCAAATAAAGGTGACCAACATTAACGAGATCGATCGCTCTTAATGGTTAACATATCCGAAAAACACGTCTCATTTTGGTTTTTAAAAAAAAATCATAGAAATTTGTGTAAAATTCAAAAATTTAGACAGAATTCAAAAGACATTTTGAGCCACATTGAATCTAAGGCAGGTGTTTCCTTAAGCATAAAGCTTAGTTCGTTTTGAAATGGAACAGTTACGAATGCGTGTATCTCAAAAACCATTCGTTTGAGCGAAATACTTTCTATGAGGGAAATGAAGGAAATCTTATTATGATTCATGAAAAAATTTGAAAAAAATTATTTATCGTTTTTATAGGAAAAATTCTTATTTATTTTTGGTATCTCCCATCGGCCAGCGCACACTTTTTCTAGTCATGATATTGATCAGTTTTTCCAACTTATACTTCGTTTAATCTGTATTTTAGGTGACTGAATCCTTTTTCTTCAATTTCCGCTACTTTTTGGTCCAATAGTTCTCTTCTGAAAGAAACTGAGAGCAATTTGGTGGATTTAACTGTTTCTAAATTTACAAAACTTGGTCATGTGTGCCACTAAAAAACGTGTTTACTAGAATGTCCGCTGGCAAAATCTGAAAAAAAAAACCGAAGCAAAACCATCATGAGAATAAACTTGAAGTAGGGGAGATAAGGGCATAACGAGCACCCAAGGCCTAATAAGCACTACTCTTTTCTACAAAAGTACGTATTTTCTTCAATAAATTTTCATGAGGATTTGTTTCGTACTTCCTATAGCATTAATTTTTTTTCAAAAACAGGATTCTACTAATCATCTTTACAGAGCATCACGAAATAAGCTCTTATGATCTTAAAATAACCTTGATCTATAATGTACGCACTGCAACTTGATGTACACATTGTTTCTCAATTTTCACCATCATAAATTTTGATTCATCACATTTATCAATTTTAAAACACGTTTTTACTTAAATTTCTTGACTCGAGGCAAATAGAGCATCACTGATCGAGGCACGATAAGCATTTTCTGGTGACTTCATTGAGTTGAATTCGCTGCTAAATTCCCCGGTAGAAAACGCTCTTCGTGCCCTGATTAACGGTGCTTATACTGCCTCAGGGGGGGTTCTCATTATGCCTCTACAGTGGCTGGTTTTCAGCTTTTGGCATTTTTTTTTTAAATGCATTTTTTTTACGTTTTTATCAAGTTTTTAAGTTTTACCCCGTTAATAAATAGGCTTTTCAATTGTCTGAACATTAAACAATAATGTAACCTCCATGTTATAGTTATTTTATATAGTAAAATAAGCGTTTTCCTTAAGGTGGCCATTATGCCCTTATCTCCCCTATAATCGGTTAGTGAGGATTTAAGGTTTCAAAGTATTGTACATACACAAATGCTCTTTTAAGGCTTTTAAAAACAGCAAATACCAAAGTTAACGATTTGAAAATTGTTGGTTTTTCACAAATCATTTTATTTTCTAAAAAACAACCAGCAAATGTATACTTTAATATGCTAGGAACCTTGCCATAAGCAGACATGTTATAGGATTCAAACACTGTAATTTATTTGAAATAAGGTTTTTTATAAGTTTTGTCGTCCATCTGAAATCTGTCTCATATCCTCGGTACAGGATATTCAGATTACGAGCTCTGGAACTAGTAAAAAATTGTTGATTGAGGTTAAGTTTTAATTACTTATAACTAATCAACACTTTCAGCTTATCGGAGAAAAAATTGTTGGAAATTCAAGCCGAAAAACGCGTAAATTTTAAACTTTGAAAAAATTGGACGAATAGTACTTTTTACAAGCAGCAAATTGCTTTCAAAATTTTGAAGATCCGATTCCTAGTAAATGAGCTATTAGCAAACGAAAGGGTCACTGTCACATTTCTTTTTTTTTTAAGTCGAAAGGTAGAGTTGCTTAAACAAGGTTGTAGGGTTTATTCAAATCGTTTATTTAATTCTTTTTTTATTTATCTTTATGCGATATTTAAATTAAATATTATCAAATAATTTTCTAAAAATTGAAGTATTTTATATTTTCGATGGGTTATAAAAACACCTGAAATTAGAGTATTTAGTCAAAATCTGAATCAAGATTTGCCAAGTTATTCAAATGAAAAATATTTATGGTGGCACTCCTCTCCTTTTTCTTTCTTCCCATTGCAAAGAGGGAGATGTCTCAAATAGTTATAGGAAGACACATTTTTTGTTTAGCAGTACTTTGCCATTCTAATTTCACCCTAGGAATTATTAGGTATGAATGACTTGAAGAAGTTAAAATCCAACCAAATAAATAAAAAATGCTAATTTCGTTTTCAATTACATGATATGTTCCTGTGTTTTGTCAAACATTGTACGGGAGCCCTCATCTTATCTCCCCAAGTCCCCATTGGAAGGAAGGAGCAGTCTCCAATATAATCCCAGAAACACTTCTCGTAGGTACTCAAATACTCTATATTGTAATTTTTTTCATTTGCTTGATAAAATTTTTAGTTATGGTGAATATATAGTAATATGTTAATTTTGTTTTTACAACCCATCTCCCCTTACAATGCGAGTAAGGCGTCTTAAAACGTTGAAGGAACAATCTCCTCCTCTTGTTGAGGGCCCTATTGTTGAAGAGTTTTGTTAAATTTTCCTCTTCTCTAGGTTTTAATTTGTCTTTTCTGAAGAATTACTAATTCGGGAGAAGATTTTTTTTTTCTCAGGCTCCTTTCGTAATGTTTACCCTGAGCTAGAATTTTTTTTTCTTTCTCTGGATAGAAGCTTCCACTGAAAAATAATTTCAATTGTTGTTATTCAGTTTTCCCAACTTTCGATTGCAACTTCAGACTCAATACTGTCAGCTTTCCAAAGTAAGTTAGAAGCAATCACCCACCCTACCCTAAACTGAGCAACTGTCTGCAAATCTCTTGTTTATCTCGAACAAACTGATCTGTCCAGTGTGGCATCGCAAATTTATCGGATAAAGTGTCGATGTAAGTTGACATCGGATTTTTTTTTTCTGTTTTGCTTCGGTCATTCTGTTGGAAAATGTTTTCTTCCATTTCATTGCAACTGCAAGCTTGGGTTAGATGGGGCTTAAATATGTGATGCAGCATCCATGTCGTAAACAGCGGATTAGTTGCTTTGCTGTTGTTTACCCGTTTTCTGGTGAAATTGTTCGGCGATGAAATTAAATTAAAAATATGTTTGCCTTTTCCAGAATTTTCTCCTTTCAATTTTAATAAGCACAGTTTTTATTTTGCAGATAAGCATCTAATTTTGATGACCACCGTTTAAAAACGTTCATAGAGAACAATGTGGAAACATTTCAAAAACTCATGTTAAACAGAAACAATCTACATATTATGCAATATTAATTGCCTTTCGCTTTGTGTTTGCTAATGGATGGTTATTAATTTATGCATACTGCAATTATTTCGACCATGCTGATGATATCGAGATGATAGTCACGATCCATTACCGGTCGGTGAATTGCCTCCCACACACGGATTCATTCAGACATATGTGCGGATCCCTCTCCGGGAATGTTACACAGATCGACAATGGTAGCATGACCTCCGGCTAACCACTTATGATGGTTCCCGGACAATGGGATGCAAAGGACCTGGAAAAGCTTCAATAAGTATGACCGGAACAATGGAAATTCATTATACATCATAGCACCAACAATATGCTGGACCATCATCAGCATTATCATCACCAACATTATTATCTTCACCGTTTTCGTGGAGAAACCTCAGGTTGGTCCTTGCTTTTCTTGGGAAGGTTCCTAGGTATTTCGCGCATAATTTCCATTAAACGACATTGAAAACAATTTCTCAATGGCACCGCAATGAGTGATTGTGGCGCTGAAATGTGAATGTGTGTTTAGAGCAGGAGGATACATTCTAAGGGCAATAAATTATCTCGGTACACATGCTAACTATTCATCTTAAGATTTGGAGCTGACAATGACAATACCCAACAAATCATTTTTCTGCAAACATCTGCATGATATTTACTTTAAATTAACAATTTCTTCAATCAATTATTTTCTACATGTATTTATTTTTAGAATAACAAAATTGGTGTAAGTAGATGACTGAAAGGCTTTTAGTAGGAACATTTCAAGATTTTTTTTTTTAAATTCATGTATTCCTTTTTATTTGCAGCATTTTCTACTGGTATGAGCAATCAAATCGTTTGTATATAAACACATATGTACATCTGCGTGTCATTCTAGGGGTCCAAAACATTTATTCTCAGTACAACGTGGCTGATTTTCAGCATAACAGAAGCAGTCATTACATTTGTAGCTGAATATGGTTCCCTTTATGCAAGTAAAATTTGGACTCTTGGGGTCCACAGATGACTGAGGGAGTTTGGCAATAGCTGCAAATGGAATAGGAAGAAGGTAATGAATTTATTATTGTTATAATTTTCCAAAATTGCTGAAAAAAATGGCTTTAATTTTATATTTTTTCAACCTAGATTTTTGACAATTCTTAAAATTAAAAATCAAGCCTTTTATTTAGGTAAAGAATATGAAACTTTTCTAGAATTACATCCCAAATTCGCTTACAAATTAACAAATAAACACAAAACGGAATGTACCTGCTACAACGAGTAGCACCACAACGAGGAACAAAGACCGCATCCTGATGTATAGTTTGAACTCGGTTTTTAATTTACAAATATTAATGACAACTCTCGAGTATAACTGATCGAAAACTGCCACCATGCTGTACTGCTCAAGCAGTTTGTATAAATACCCTAGTCTCATCGCTGTGCAATAATATCGAAACAATGTGCAATTTCTACACAACCAATGTCTAAAATCGTAAATCACGCATTCCAAAGTAGATGAGCTGATATAGCTCGAGTCAGGTGAGAAAATTCCTAAGCAAACGAACTCGAGCAATGAAAACAGGCGTCGCAAAATCTTACATAAACACAAAAATGACAAAAAATAAAAAAAATGACAAAAAATAAAAAAAAATGACAAAAAATAAAAAATATGACAAAAATGACAAAAATGACAAAAATGACAAAAATGACAAAAATGACAAAAATGACAAAAATGACAAAAATGACAAAAATGACAAAAATGACAAAAATGACAAAAATGACAAAAATGACAAAAATGACAAAAATGACAAAAATGACAAAAATGACAAAAATGACAAAAATGACAAAAATGACAAAAATGACAAAAATGACAAAAATGACAAAAATGACAAAAATTACACAAATCATTTAAATTACAATAAAGTTAAATACTAAAATTAAAAAATTACAAAAATGACAAAAATTATAAAAATTTTAAAAATTGTTAAAATGAAAAACATTTACTAAAATTACAAAAAAATGACATTAATTTTCCATATTAACAATATGTAGAATCATATCGGATTAAAGTTTGTATGCATCGAACTTTTATAAGTTCTTCATTGCCCAAATTTAAGAAATGAGCTTTTTTCTATCGAAAATAAGAAAAATTGCGATCTCACGTCTTATAAAGTTTGACTTTCACTCTTTCAACTATTTGATATTTAGAAGAATTCATCAAATTTATAAAAATGTTCAATATAATACCTTAACTTTTTTAAGTTGCTTCAAATTTACACATTAAATACACAAGAGTTATAAAAAATATATAAAATATGCACCAACAATATTCCAAAATTAATAAAAAAAATACACAAATAATTCATTTAAAAGACACAAAAATTATAATTAAATGATTCTAAAATGATAAAAATAAGACAAATGATGCTTCCAAAAGTTATGGGTTAAATTTTTTTTTAGAATCAATGTAAACTTTACTTCTCTTGGTGTTTTTTTCAGGAAACCTTTTTTACTCAACTTTTGCTTATAACTTTTTAATTTGCCCGATAGTGGCAAATTAAAAAGGTGAACCTTTATGCCACGAGACAAATAAACAAACAAACAAACTTGAATACTGAAATCAGGAATAACGATCAAGAATTTTAACTCTATTTCAAAATGATATGTTATTTGTTAGCTTATTGCTTCAGTGTAACGTTATTAGGCGTATAGGCTTCAACAGCTTCCGATTATTCTATGTTCTGATAAATTCATCCCCGTCCTCAAACCGCACAAATCTTCAAGGTCAAAAAGCCAGTTTCATTGAATGGTGATGTGAAAAGTGAGCGGCAGTGTGCAGCTAATTAGAGCAAATGTGTTCATTTCGGTCAGTCCGGGATCATTCTGCCGAAGTGATTGATGCATTCCATTTGTTGAATGGGAATAATTGTTTACAATGTGTGTGACATCAAAGCTCACATATCGAGCATGCCATTTATGAATGGCTAACCGCAATTGGAATTACTTCTAACGGTTGGCTGGAGGCACTTTTGTTCTAAATTAAATCACGCGAGCTTGAATTTCCTGCTTAATTTAGGAAAGTGATTTTCGATGGTTGAAAATGTTTGCAAACTCGAGTAAACTAAGACAAATCTTGAATATTCTTCTTCTATATTATTGGTGAATAAGATTTGTCAGTTTTAAACAATATTTTACTGGTTGCATGTATTAGTAACGAATTATTTCAATTGTTTTCTTTAGTTTAAAAAACTTTCATTAGGACATGTAAATGCAGAAATTTAAGAGTAAACTCTTATCTGTAAAACTTCTTTCACACGAATCGTTCAATGCAGGAAAACTCGTCAATAATAAAAGTGTCACATATGCGCTTGAAAATTGCATCTCCAAAACAGATCAGCGTAGCAAATTTCGACTGTTTAGAGGGAAGACTGTTTTGCATTTTGTTCCCACCTCCTCAAAACTACAAACGAACCCAGAATCCTTTCTCGCCAACGTAGGAATGGTCGAAACTGTACACCCATAGAAGAGGTTGCAAAAATCCAATGCCTATTTAGCACATCTCTGTGCCGATAATGCGCTGAAATGTGCACTGTGCCGAAGATGATATGTTTGAAAAACCGTAACTGGCATAAGGACTCGGCTCCCAACTAAAATGATGCATGACCACTACATTCAAGCAAAACAAGAAAAACATTTTATGGGATTTCGTTCCTATTGGATAATTCATCCCAGAAACAAGAAAATAAAAATATAAACCACAGCGCCCGTAGGGAGAATCGAACTCAAATCACCAACCATATGGTCTTGCCAGATCGACATCTTAACCAGTGTACTATTTGAGCTTCATGCAGGAAGAGGGATATTTGTCATAGGCTTTCTGCCACCGATCAATCACAAAAGAAACGCACGACAGTGGCTTCCCGGCGTTTGGCCTCCTTTCAAGGTATTCATTTGTCTTGCGATGGAAACGGGAAAGGGAACGGGAGTGGAGGAAACGGGAAACCCATTGAATGAGAACTGTGCTTTGCTTACTGCCTGCTATTACATACACACGCTACATACACACAGCTGCTAAAGCCGGGCAGCTTGGCCGGTGCTTGTTTGCCGGTGAATTGAAGGAATATATTCTTGTTGCTTTTGCTACATACACACGCACAGCTTAGCCGTGGTTGTTTGCCGGCGAATTAAATTGAAGGAATGTTTTTTTTTATGTTGCTTTTACTGCATACACACGCACAGCTCGGCCGTGGTTGTTTGCCGGTGGATTGAAGGGATTGAATTAGAAGGATGTTTTTGTTGTTGCTTTTGCTACATTCACACGCACAGTGCTCGGTTCGCTGGCTGCCTGGTGTTGGCCGGTATTTATTTCCATCCTTCTTCGTCTTGTGATGCGATAGAGAGGGACGTGAAAGCGTTTTTATTTTGTTTCTTTCAGACATACGCAATTCGGTTAACTTGGGAGATTAATGCCGGTGGGAGCAAATCGAATCAGCACCGATCGCGTTATCTTCTTGTACCAATGATGCTATGTAATTGACTACACGCCATTGGCACAGAGGCTGAATTTTGGGTGTATAGTTTGTTCGATTTGGCTCCCAGCAAACAAAAAAAAAAATGGGAAGCGTCTCGGCGCGGCGGCTTGGAACTTTGCAATTCGCTTTGACACGTACCGATTGCACTTTGCACGTTCACAATGAGTCGTTCCTATGATTTCCGGAAAGAAGACCAGCTCAACCTGCCGCCCCCTGCTCGATTCCGTTGGGTTGGGCTGGGTTTGGTCGCACTAAATCCTGGTGGAAAAGTTTCTCGAACTAACATATGCTCTTTGCAGCAGGCTGAAGTGCTTATACTAGGTTACTTCCTACCTTCCTACCGAAATGCATTGGGGGCGAAACTGAGTGAGTGGGTTTCGGTTCGGTCTCTTACTTAGTCGAGAGATCCCGGTCCTAAAGGCGATAAGCCTCTGTCGATGACGACGACGGTTTGTTGCAACATCGATCGGTGTTTGCAAAAGTGACCGATGTGTCTTTGTTGTTCGTATATGTAATTATGATTTATCATAAGGTTTCTTTCCATATGAACATGCAAAAGAGGCGATTGTTTTTATTTTCAGAATAGATGGATACCAAAGTGTCATGTAGTTTGACAAAATATGCCTCCGATTCCTAAAAAAAGAGTATGAGTCGATCTGATGTGTTTGCCAAGTATTGAAGATGACATTCAATGACATAATCTGAAAGATCTGGTGACCACCATTTTTATTCAATTTTTGAATTAGTTTCATTAGTTTTTATTTTAATTTTTTTGTTTGTTCTTTTTTTTCTTTTCAATCCTTTTGAAAGGCTAAAGAATATTGAGTTCAGAATCTTGTTTTCTGCAGTACCCAATCGAACTTTTCACATTTTTTTGGAAGACAGCGAAAACGAAAACAGAACGGCGAAAACTGTGATTTTCTTGTCACTCTGTCTCTGTTTACGAGAATAATTCGATAATATTCTTTGAAACAGCCTTCTCAACCAGAAGGCCAAATCAAAGCAAACAATCAGCAGAAACAGCCTTAAAAATCTGCGCTTCCTAAGCCAATTCTGTCATTTTCCACCGGAAGGCCGAACCAACACAAATAATCAGCAGCACGAGCCTGAAAAATCTGCGCTTCCAAAGCCAATTCCATCTTTTTCCACCGGAAGGCCAAATCAAAGCAAACAATCAGCAGAAGCTGCCTTAAATATATGCGTTTCCTAATCCAGTTTTATTTTTTATTCACCGGAAGGCCAAATCATATCAAATAATAAGCAGCAGCAGCCTTTATAGTCTACGCTTCCTAAACCAATCCGTTTTTTTCCAGAGGCCGAATCAGAAACAATTTTGTTCGTAGCAGCTGCCTTTAAAATCTGTGCTCACTGTGCCAATCCGTCTGATCTGGTGGTGATCTTTTTTTCTAGCATTTTAATCTCTTATTGTGTTCTTTTACTGGCAGATGTGCAAAAATTATGTCGAAATCATAATTACGTAAATTTTTTCATCACATTACAATATATTTTAATTTTTCAATTTAAATAAACAACCAGAAGTGGAAAAGTGATAATCTTTTTAATTCTGTCTAAGAAACAGTTGTTTTAATGCAGATTTTTTTTTTGAAAATTCAATAATTCTATTATATTGGAAAAATGCTTTATTCGTAGGCTCTCAAAAACGTCGTGAACCAGCGTCAAAGACGCCGAAAAAAATTATTTCTAAGCTCAAGAGAAAAACAAAATTTGATATTCTATTACTCAAAAAATGTAACGGTTTTCTGTCACAAATTCGGTCAAATTGAGTCATTTTTCTTGGATAATATCAACTAACATTATCAATATCATCATATGATTTTCATTGATCATCGTTTAAAATCCTATTCCAGGAGAATTTAAATTTTGTTTATAATTTTGATACATGTACGATAATCTAAATGAAAAAAAAATTAAGAATATAAACTGCTACCTAGATTATTGACGAAATTTGCCAAAAAGTCTGTGAAATAATCAGTTTTTCAACGACAAAACTTTCTTGAATTCTGTGATTTGAACTTAGAATTCTTTAACGATTTTTTGTGGTGCTTTTTTTTAAGTTCGCTGGGAAAGCATGTGCAACAATAACAAACTGGAAACTTTCTACACTTTTAATAAAAAAAAAAAAAATACATTCCATTGTTTTCATATTTTAATGAATTGGAGTCAGTTGAATCTCAACAATATTGGTCAGGTCACTTTAGAAGTGATTTCCTCACAAGGTTGTTTACAATCTGGTGAAGTCTAATGTAATGTATGATGTGTTGCCAGAATGTCGAGTTTGTTACAAAAAAGTCACTGGTTTTTTGCGGGAAAAACTGTGATGGTTAATCGAAATGAAATATTTGCTCTCTTTGATTTTAGATTTGTTTTAAGAAAAGTCATTCTTTTTTCCCTACCCGAAAGTCAGAAAATGGTCTGCCGAAACAAAGTCAAAAACTAAAATTTAAAGGTTGAATAAAAATTTGTAATTTTGGAAAACTGAACAAAATTCAGAAAATCTGCGAATTCTATGAAAAATTAAAAGATAAACTGTAATGTATGTATGTATGTAGATAATCCCCCATGGGTGCACGGATTCACCGCAGTTTCGCCAACGTATGCGCTAAATTGCATTCTTTAGATTATAAGTTCGGCCAATCTTCAATGCAAATTAGCACATACCCGACACCATGGCTTCGTGTGAACTGTCATGTAATGAATGAATTTCGTGTATGTGTATGTCTTATTTGTAGAAAGAGCAAACAGTTTCGCAACCGTATAAAATTCATAACATTCTCAGTGTTATGAATCTTCGACAGGTATTCCGCATGCGTGTAGATACCTGCCCAGCTGGCAACTGATTGAACGTTCTTATATAATATAATCAATAAATGAAATACTTATACACCAGAACAACCTCACCTCTTTACCAAACTTACCTCAAGGCTCACTAAGCTTACCCTTAGCTGTAACCGACCTTAATCAGAATCCTAACCATATTTATTTCCATCTGATCTAAAATAAACAATTTTTAAAGTATGTATTAAAAAATTGCGATGCAAAATATTTGAAACAAAATATCGAAAATGAGTATAAATGAAAATAAGTACAATAAACTAAGAGCAGTAAGCATGGCCACGTCCTACTAATAATAATTCAAGGAAATTGTATTGTTAAAATATGTTAATAATAGACGAGCCAAGAAGAAAACGAAGCATTGAACGAGCAAATTTCTTGGATTATAAAACTTTGGATCAATAACGTTGCCTGTGAATAATATTTAAACATTAGTCTCCAGTATCCCAAAACTAGCTGATGGCATTCAACTCGGACTTGTCTAACTCCGTTCATTTAATTTCATCATAATCAATATTTTTTATAAATATGCATCATGTAATTGAAACGATAATTTTCAAAAGATATTATTTCATTAAAATATCCGGCGGGTGCTAAATATGAATTGAATGAACATGTTAACGATTTAACGTGAATAATAGTCAGTAAACTGTGTTGCTCTGATTAAACTAGTATTATTTAATTATATGTCAGAATATATATATATAACAAAATGATAAACTTATTGAATTTATTTTATTATTCAAAAAATGTATGTATGTATGAATGTATGTATGTATGTATGTATGTATGGTTCCCCCATCAGTAGCAAGGTCCAGCCTATGAATTTATTTTATTATTTAAAAAAAAATCTTAAATAAAATAGAACGATCAATATGGATATACCAATGAGATTAAAAAAATCTGCAGACCAACGATGCTATAATAGTAAATAGTAAAATTATGATCATTGAGTAAAAATCACCTGAGAAAAAATCTACAATGCATGTTAATTGTTTTCAAAATTATTGAATGTTAACATAAAAATAGTAGTTATTAATTTAAACTTATAAATGTTCTAGTTCATCTGAAAAATTGAAACAATCAATTAAAAAGTCAAATGATCATGTCATGAAAAGGATAGACATTTTTTTTTGTTTAAACGTTGTTCCTCGATTAACTGTCAATTTTAAAAAACTAATAATAAAATTGTATAAAATAAACATATAACTAACGCTGCTTTACCAAAAATATAAAAAATAATTTGTAGTGAAGAAAAAAAAACAAATTCAAAACAACTTCTTTTAAGATAATATTATGTGTATAGCACCAAACCGAATAGCGACAGTAGGACTAGCGACGCTTTTTTACTAGCGAAATTCCTGTCATTCACAGGTTTGATTTTCTTCTTTCAGTCCAGTAGGCGATTTTGATGAAGTACTCGAACATTGTTTATGTTATTTACTGTACATTTTCCTTAGGTGATCAATCGCATGCTTCAAGCCTCCTAGGAAACTTGCGCTGCGTCGTTATTATTTTCAACGTCGCGACGTATGAGACGTGTAGCTAGTAGGCAAAGCTGCTATGATTATTAGCGCTCATATTTTGGATTTTTTCTGCATGTAGAATACTTGTTTCCTTTACATGAATGTAATCAAACAATACGTTAGAGAATCTTTTTTTTCTTCTGACGTCCTGTAAATGAAATGTTTAAAAATGCAGGTGAATAGATGAGCATCCCTAGAAATTTCATCCTATATATACGATGGAAGCGAAAATGAATTTTTTGTATTTGTATTTGTATTTGTATTTGTTTTATTAATAATCATGTAACTTAAGATACAAATCTTTTGAATTGTTACAATTTGAATTTTTTTTTAGATAATACTCGTTCCTTACGATTTTCATATTCGTTTAAAACAATATTTGCAGAAAACCTATCCTATGTTGTGAACCTCGTCAGCAAACGCCTCTTAAAACTAGATCTCGTATGAGCAGATTTGACAAAATATGGGAGATTATTCCATTTTCTAATACCTCTGATAAAGAAAGAACTATTATAATAAGCAGAGCTATGATGTGGGATAAGAAAATTTTTGGTTCGCAAGTTTCTCAACGGTACAAGAAGTGAACGCAAATAATCTGGTTTTCCAGTTGAATAAATTCTGTGGATCATTTCACAAGCACGAATTTCATACAATTCTTCGAACCGACACCCAATTAAGTTTGACTGAAGATGCGAAACATGACTAATTCTCGGGAGCCTATAGACATATCTAACGCACGCATTTAATGCAATGCGCAATCGATTTACTGATTGAGCCTGAGCATTTAGTATAAAAAAAGAACAATAAAGGAATAACGGATAAACATAAGCTTTAAAAAGTTTTAATTTTGTACATGAATCAAAAAATCTGGTGGTTGAATTCAGTTTTTTAAGTGTACCATAAATTTTTCCACACTGAATAGACACGTGCTTTTTCCAGTTGAGTTCGTTATCGAATGTAACTCCTAGATTTTCAGCATGTTGCACAAATCTTATTGTTTCCTGATTTATAAGCAAGAGTGGCGGCTCTAAGCGGTTTTTGCGTGTGCAGAAAAGCATTGCTTTTGATTTAGCTGGATTAATAGGGAGAAGGTTGTGAACTGACCACTCATGGATATTCTGAAGATCAACGTTAATTTCATGTCTCATTTCTGAAAGAGAAAATAAGTTTTCTTTACACATGTAAATCTGAACATCGTCAGCAAACATTTGAATTTTACAGTGCTGTATAATCTCGGGCAAATCATTAATAAATAGTGAGAACAAAAGAGGGCCTAGAATTGATCCCTGGGGAACACCAGATTTAATAGGAATAAAATTTGAATTTTTTTCTCCGAAATATACGGCTTGAGTGCGATTTTTTAAATATGAGAGAATCATTTGAGCTGCTTGTTTGCTAAAATTGAATTGATTCACAAGTTTTTGTATTAACTTCACATGAGAGACTCTGTCAAATGCTTTAGCAAAATCGATCAAAACTAAAATAGACACTCCTTTTTTGTCTAAAGCTAGCGAAATATCATTATGAACTTTCATGAGCACTGTTTCTGTGCTGTGTAACGATCTAAATCCGGATTGAAAAATGGTAAGCAGGTTATTACTATTGACATATTCTGTAATTTGTGATTTAACAAGTTTTTCAAATACTTTAGAAATTGAAGGTAAAATACTTATTGGTCGAAAATTTGTTATTTCGTTGTTATTGGGTTTCTTTGCGATTGGAATAACTTTAACCTTTTTCCACTGAAAGGGAAATTTTGTAGTAGTGATAATTGTAGCGAATAAATGAGAAAGTAAAGGTAGTATTTGAGGAAGAATTAAACGGATCAGCTTTAGAGAAATGTTGTCAAGACCAATAGCGTCTGATTTTATAGAAAATATAGCATTCACGATTTCGTAGCTTTCACTAACTCTAAAATGAAAACCTCCCGCGTTACTGGGCACTATAATTTCGGAATCGCAGCTTTGTGAAAAATTAGAAGAGAAGAATTCGTTAATCTCGGAAACAGAATTGTTCAATGTGGGTGGATCCACTTGACGTTTATTAAGTCCAAGCCTTTTGAGATTGTTCCAAAATTTTACAGGAGGTAAATTTTTATCAAAAAGTTTTTTGTCGCGGTTTAGTTTAGCTTTATGAATCAGACTCGTAACCTTGTTTCGTAATAATTTATAGAGAATTTTATTTTCTATGGTTTTCAATCTTTTCCAAGCTCTGGTAGGCCAAATTTCTGTTTATCATGGCTAACTGAATCTCAGTATTAAACCAAGAATTTTCTTTATATTTTCTGAACTTTAGGGGAAAAAACCTTTCTTGTAAATCTGTCAAAAAGTCGTTCAAAATTTGTACCAGCGTATCGGAATCATTAATACTGTAAAATGAATCAAACGGGAAATCAGAAACATGATTAAAGAGTTCTGCAGCGTTATAGTTTATGTAGTCCCTAAACCAGTATCCATGAGGTTTTGAACTTGGTGAAAAATTCAAGGAGGCGAATATCAAATCATGATTTGAAACACCAGGTAAAGAAATTTGATTGAATCTAAAAATGAACTCTGGAGAATCAGTAATCAAAATATCCAGGAGTGAATGACCATGGTTGTGAAAGTACGTTGGTTCAAAATTCACATGATCCATTGACAGGCTGATTAGAGTTTCTTTAAAATTCTGAATTCTTCTTGTATTTTTTAATAAATCCATATTAAAGTCGCCAATAAAAAATGAATGGTTAAAATTCATTGCAAACTGTTGATAGTGAGTCGCAAGCAAATTTGAGCAGTCAGTGCCAGGCGGATTGTAATATAATCCAAATAGTATTTTGTTAGAATTGGAAATAAGCTCAAATAAAAGATACTCAGTTCTTTCAAAATCGAGTGAATACTCCAAATTTACCGATCTAGCTAAAATTATGATGTTTAGATTACTTTTGACATAAGCACAAACTCCGCCACCATGCCTGTTCCTGTCATTACGGATTAATTTATAACCATCAGCTCCCAACAAATAAACTCTTGAGCTCTTCGAATTTACAAAAATTACGAGCACATAAACTTTGTACGTTGATATGACAAATGTTAAGTTTTTCCAGACAAAATGCAGCATTTAGTACTGCTTTAGATATCGCAGAGGTATTGTTTAATGAAATATCATCCATTAGGATTATTAGAATGTTTGAGAACGAGATTGGGTTCTAAGAGAAGTCCACTAACTAAGTTCACAACTAAAATAGAAATCTGCATACTAACACTAAGGGCGTAAAATATCATTTTCACAAATTTTATCGACTTCTAGATTATTTCGAACAGCAATAAAAATAGTTCTGATAACTTGAATTTTTTTTCAATTGGTTGTAGTTAGTTTTGGTTGAGAATTTTAACACTGATTTGTTTTGGTTTTGTTTGGTCGATAAATTCTTTACAAATAGCAATTATAATAGTTCCCATAAATTGAACTTGTTCATTTGGTTGTAGTTTTGTTTTGGTCGACAGTTTATCACTAATAACAGCAGTTTTTGTTTTGGTCGATAAATTCTTCTCTAATAGCACTAACACTACAGTTGAACGTTACCGGTATTCTCGAGATCGGGTGATCTCTCAGCATCTCATCGACCATCAGTAGCAATACAGCATCAGACTCTCAGCAGCAAGACGAACAGCATCTCGGTTTTCTCGAGATCGGGTGATCTCTCAGCAGCAAGTCGAACAGCATCTCATCGACCATCAGCAGCAACACAGCAACAGACTTTTAGGAGGGGTATAGTGGAGTCATGGGATATCGCAGGATAGGAGTCAGGGGAAAAGTGGGAAGGAGAATGAGAATTATCAAGGAAAGGTTTTTTTTTATGTTTTTACTTTTAGGAGCGGAATAGGAATCAAAGGATAATTAGGATCGGAGTCAGAGGAAACTGAGGAAGGAAGAGAAAAACTATTTGGGAAAGGGTTTTCAGCTTTACAGCAAAGAGCAGACAGTTGGCTACAACTCCTAACAGCGATCGGTTTCTCCTTCTCGCTCCGTTGGACGAAGATGTGCCCATCTCGAATTCTCACTTGGTGAAGCCTTCCTAATTTCTTCATCTTGACCGCCTCATTTCGTATATCTCGACCAAGCGGAGTGAGATTTTCGTTTACGAAGATTCTTCCGTCCTGCTCAAAACCGATGTCACGAAGATTGATAGTATTTCTACCAATATAGCGCCGGAAAAACTCATTTCTCGAGCTTCTAAACGCAAATTCACACAGAATTGGAGGACACGATCCACGAGTGATATGACCACGACTCAATCTTTTGAGATCAGCTAACGGGAACGTTTTGAAATCCAGGCGGGATGCAACCCGTTGAAAGATTGTTTGCAGATCCTCATGATGATGGTACGGAACTCCGGTAATGATGACCTCGTTGCCATTGGCCAAGCAACGCATAGTTTCAGAAGCACTCTCTATTTCATGACGAACGTTGCTCACCAATAAACTCATTGAGTCAGCCCGCTTCGTGTTTTCAGTTTTCACCATAGATAGTTTATTCTCCAGCTGATCAATACGCTTTTCTAAGTCCGAACAGTATGTTTCAAGTCTAGATACAACATTTTCTAGTGACTGTGAAATTCTAGACCACAGTTCATTCAACGACTTTATTTTGCAGTTCTTCATGTCACTCATTATCTTTTGGTATGATTTCACACAAAAATATCCGAGAACTTCTTTCTGAAGGGATAATTGTTTACTAGTTGACGGTTGTAAACAATTCAATGAGGTAGATGTTTGAAGATAGATTTTAAGCTTGGAAACTCGGCACCAATATCGATTTTTTTGGGTATCACGGGTATAAACTATAACGAATTGTTCCCGGCCACTCAAGCGATTTTATATCAGAAAAAACAGGTTTAATTTTCAAAATAATCTAGAGCACTTAAGACTTTTACTCTGTACTATTCATCCCTTCAGGAACGATGATGGGATTTTGATGATGGGTTTCCATGTGCGAGATTGAAATGGAGATATGCTTTTAGATATTTTAAAAGAATGGACATGTTGCTTTTCGCTTCAACTAACTACCCGATTTATGTAATGGTGCTGTTATACTGAGGCGACAAGCAGCGCGTTGATTTGCTTTGTGTTCACGCGTGTGTGTACCTGCTCTTATTTACTCTCCATGGAAAAAGCGCAGACCTGACATACTGAGCGCTTTGGAAAATACGACATAGCTGATGCCAGGGAGTTTTGTAGCGCGACAAATTGGAAATCCAATGGAAATATGTATTGTTTTTCTCAGCTCGCAGAAGTGATTTCAGGTTTTAAGCACAAAAGTTTGTAGATCCGTCAAAATTTGTGATGATAAACTTAATAATGCCTTAATCGATGAGAAAATAATCGCAAAAATAGCAAGGAATTTTGTCGGTTGAAATTTCGGCATTCTCGCAATCCGGATCATGATGTGATGAGTTTCTAATGGCTCCCGAAAGAAACGAGACGATTCCAAGCATAAACGGATGTAGAAAAGTGATGATTTTTAGTGAAATTCAAAGTGCCAGTGTATCATACCATTGCGTTGCTTTGCTTTCTTAGGCTGATGTCATGCTGAAGCTACAAGCAACGCAACGCGTTCACACGACAAACCAGCTCTCATTTGATCTCCATGGATTTGTCGCGCTTTACAAAGCGCTCAGTATGACAGGTCTGCGCTTTTTCCATGGAGATCAAATGAGAGCTGGTTTGTCGTGTGAACGCGTTGCGTTGTTTGTAGCTTCAGCATGACATCAGCCTTATTGGAACGCAGAACGCAAAGCGACGCTTGTCGCCCCAGCATAACATCAACCTAATACTCACGAAATTGGTATGTAGTTCGCTAGAGTAAATGAGAAGCAACTATACTGACCATAGTTTGGGAAAGCACGCACCTCGTGGTGCGCATCGGCCACGCGGTGCGTGCTTTCCCAAACTATGTTCGTCTCACCCGCTCTTGAACGGTGATTATATAACCGTACAACCAGCGCTTGTATGTCAACAGCTTGACATGAATTTCCCGTTCTTTCTCCCGTTGCTGATCGAGTACATTATGGAAATATTCGAGCAGATAGTAGAGAAAAATGGAAGAGAAAGAGAGAAATGCATATCTTCTTTTTCTACCTGAAGAAATAACGAAAAGAGAGAAATAGATAGACAGTTAGTTTGGAACAAGCTCACCGCGGCCTCCTTTGATGTTTCGTCAAATTTTCTGTAGCTTCTGCCTCGTTCTATTCTCCAACATGTCCAAACATGTATCGGTCGGCGTCATATAATTTCCTCAGCGTCACACCTTATTAACTTTTCTTTTAAATTTCAATTTTTCAATTAGGCTCGAGAACTTGAGGAACTTTCTTCATTCTTACTCATTCTGTTCCGCTTCGAAAAGCCGTGTCTCAAACAAAAGTCCACCAAATGACACTTGCAGAATTTCACAGTCATCAGCATTCTCGAAACTACCATCACCGTTTACATATCACAACTCTTATCAATTACAAAACGCAAAATAATGCGCGACAATTTAGTTGATGCCACTTATGGTTTAGACTCCATACTTTGAGAAAAGCAAACTAGGTGGAAAAAAAACAAGAGTAACTGCGACGTCGAAGGTTTTACGACCGTTCTCGACCGAAGCTCAACGAAGACAGAAATTAAAAAATAAAAAAATTAAAAAATAAACTGTTATCTGTAAAAAAGATTCTGTGACGAAATTTTGCTCAAAATTCTGTGAAAATACAGATTTTTCTGTGGTTTTGACAATCTTGCTTATATTACATGTATGTGTACCGTGAGCTCAAGTTGGGGGATCGTTTAGCCTAATGGCTAGCGTGTCTGGTTCGTAATCAGACGATCGGAGATCAAATCCTGCCGCCTCTAGATTAAGGAAATTTTGATAGTCCATGGACTTTATAATGAACACACACAGTCAATGAAAACTGTAATACACGAGGAAAAAATAGAACTGTAAACTCTACTGAGTATTAAAGAATGCAAAATATCTCTACGGAGTATAAAAGAGTCTCTGTAACTGGTCCATTATAGGATCTAGTCCAGGCATGTCTAACTTGTTTAAGTGTGCGGGCCGCATTAAAAATTTTCTATGACGTAGAGGGCCGCAGCTCAAATAAGTTAGAAAACATAACATATTAGTTTCGCGGAGATTAGATACAATAAAATGGAATGTAGTTATAAGTAAACTTGGAATGAAATTTTACTTTAAATTTTTATGTAAGCTTTTAATGTTTAACATTCTAGTATTATAATGCATTATATCTATTGTCCTGATATCAGTTTGAAGTTTATTTGTCACTGACACTTTCATTATTGATGATAAATTTTTATCAGATAATCTCGAATGATGAGGAGTTTTTGTAGCTTTCATTATCGAAAAAAAAACTGCTCACATGGATACAGTTGCGTTCAAAAAATAATGAAATCGCGTGAAGCTGCGCACCCACTTTCAACTTTGACTAGCTGCCATTTCTCTCTAGGTTGGTATTTTGTCATGGAATTTTCACACAATCTAGTTTAAGTATCCAACTAACGCTCTACAAAATTTGAAGTCTTTACAATGACTGTAGGCAAAGATATGGCTATTCCTGTAAAAAGGGAAATCTGGAATTGCTTCACTGATTAGCTGTATCTTTGATAATTTTCATTGAAAAATCTTAAAATTTGGTCCAATAATGTTAAAAGATTTGATCTAGTACCAGGCCAAGTTTCGTCAAAATCAATGAACGATTTTTTTTTTGATAAATTATGATTTTGTTAAAGAAAAACCCAAGAAAACATGGATTACGATGTTTTCCATACAAATATCCGTCCAAAAAAGA